>NW_026086604.1:42101089-42196089 GCF_022539395.1 Myiozetetes cayanensis | reverse complement strand
ATGGAATTGTTTAGGAAAATGCCTACAATTCCTACACTGAAGCAAAGGAATGCATAAGTGGCTTTTCTCAAGGTCATTTGTGTGTTATCATTAGCTGCTCTTTATTTGTTTCATGTTGCTTATACATTTATACTTTAATGTTCAAAAACTAAACCAAGTTGTCTGTCCCTTGTTGATTGAACTTATTTAGACAAGTCCTGCATTCATAAAACTACCAAAAAATTTCCCAGAACTGGGAAACAGTTTTGGAATAGCTTGGCTTATCAACCAGACACAAAGGCAAGTCATAAGATGTCACTTATGTTCTACCCCTTTTTTTTTTTGCTATCACAAGAGCTAGATATTAAATTCTGAGGTTAATGGTATGATTTAGAGAACTGGACTTCAGCATCTAGAAACTCTCTATAGAGACAGTCTCAGAAGCACAAATATAAATTCTTGGGTTGAGCAGAGAGGTTTTTCCAGTCAGCCAATATGAAACACTAAATGTGTGTATGTGTTTGTCCTGTTCTTCTCTGGAACTTGACTGAATGAAGAAGGACCATGCACTAGGCACCGAACAGATTGTAGCAGCTGGTGTCCTCTTCTGAGGCTTGACACCAGCCTAAGTAGGCCATATCTACTACTCTTCCTGACATGATTTCTCTTGAGAAACAGTAGCCTTCTTCCTATACAAGGCATGCTGTGGACTAGAAAGTTGCTCTGCAAGGGCTTCTTCATTCCTTCCTTCATCACATTCCATTGTTTTTCCTTAGAATAATCCTTAATGCTGTTTCCTTACAGTCATTTTCCAAAGAGGCAGGCAGTTGGTACTCAGCAAGAATTAAAATTCAAAGGAACAAACCCACATACATCATCCACACATTAAGACTTGAGTACATACTCCACAGTTTTCTTCCGTTTCCTTTCCTGTGACAACGTAAAGTCTAAAAAAAAGTGTTTTGACAAAGATCAGCAAAATTATCCCGGCTAAACAAACCAGGGCCAGAGACTCTTTCCTGATCCTGAGATCAACTAACACATGAGGATAAGCCTTTCTGGGCCCCTTCTCCATATTCTAATGCAGAATTATTGTTCTTTGTGTGTGTTTCTCATTCAGTGTACATGGAGTAACCTGGGGACCCTCTGCAGCAGTGCAGCCCATTAGAGAGATGCTCTCAGTAGTATAAAAATGGAAGAACATGCAGTATATATGTGGATGTGGGGAGAGACACGTAAATATAAATTGAAAGTACACTGTGCCATTATCCCTGAGAAGGGCACAAGTGCTGTAGCCAAATGCAGTATTCATAAGATTTGGGGTAAAGTATCTAAATTGATAAAACTCTAAAGAAAGATGACAGAAAAAGAAGAGAGAACGGCTATATTGTTTCACTGAATTACTGATTTGAGTTTTCAAGATTTGTTGTTGTTGTTGTTGGTTTACATTCTGTAAAGGAGCTAGTGTTGGAATCAGTGACACTTTTCTTGGTGTTCTGGATTCTAAAGGTGCTCTGTAATTAAATGTAGTTCAACAATTCAGTTTTTTGTGGTTTTTTAACACAACCACCACCAGTACAATCCTGTCTGGAGTATCAGTACCTTTTATTTGGATCTGATGTACTGTCTTTTAGTAACAAACTGAAGGTAATATTAAAATATATTGTAAATTTAGCTGAATATAATTTTTAACAACTAAAGTTTACTTAAAAGAACTAATCATCAAATGATAGTTTATTAATGACGCTGACATGATTTCAAAATAGATTTAATAAAACATTTAAAATTACATTCTCTTAAAGGAAAATGTTATGTGCTGGCTCATCTGAATAATGATACTAATAAGTCTGTCTGGGGCCAAGGTTTAGAATGCATCTGGATTCTTGTTAACTGAAAACTGAGAACTGTGGATGTGTTCAGTAACTCCAGAAATAAAGAAACCCAAAGCACACAAACAAAAAACCCCACAACAACAACCTGTACCTTTTATCTCTGATCTCATTTTCATGAATGATTTAAATAAATGGATTACAGTCATGTAAAATAAATAGTTAAATTAAGCCATAGACTTCAGTGGGATTCATTTGATTCTTGGCATAACTGTTACTTGATTTTATTCTGGGTGCCATTTTGATTAAGTGTTTATGAAGCACTGGGTCATGGAAAAATTTCCAATTCTTTCCCTGAAAAAGTTCATCATGCTAGGAAGTAAGATGTATTTTACAAAGAACAAAGTAAATTAAGTTTATGACATTTTATTCAATGAATAAAAATTGAATTTAGAAACTGAGAAACATTTATTTTAAATATATAATGCCATAAAATATTGTCACTTATCTTCAGCTTGCTTCATAAGTTTGACAGTGTCATATACTGAGTAGGTCTCAAATCATTAGAAATAAAGACTAAAAATACAAGGCAATCTTAATGCTTGATTTTCACGGAGACGTAAATTAGGTGTCATTTTAATGAAACTAATGTGTTTAAAACACAATAAACTGTGAAAATCAGGCCCTGAGTCCTTAACTGACTTTTAATTTGTCAGCTGTTCTACCTAACATCTTGCAGGAACAGCAAGGTACGATAGATATATCAGCAAGTGGCGATATATCTGAGCCAGACTGCAAAACTTGAAAAACAGGTGAGTAACTTGATTCTTTTACTGATGAAACCAATTTTATAGCAATACTCCTCTTTGGAGACCTAGAAGGACTCGTTTGCTGGAGGAAAGAAAAAAAAAAAAGAACAAGGAATGTACTTTGGCCATGTAAATTCCTTTCTTGAAACATCATGTCTATGGTCAAATAGTAACTTCCCAACGAGCACTTGAATCTCAATTTCCCATAAGATTTATCCTCACATATGTGGTGGTTCTCCCCCAGCTGGCCTGGGGGATTCGGGAAGATTTAAAGTTAACAGGAACCTTTGTTCAGGGGAGAATTACGCCCGGACCCGGAAGTTGTAACAATATGGTTTTCCGGTAAAATGTGCTGAACACAGCAAAATGTGTTTCGTGACATGCGCAGTAAGCAGAGTTATATAACACCGTTAGTGGCCAATGGAAGAATATTTATGTATGTGGGAACCAGTGGAGAGTTGACATGTGTAGCCTAAAAAAGTGTATAAAAGCAGCAGACATCGTGCAATAAAGTGTTCCAGCCTCTGGATCCACACGGGTTTTGTGTCGTGTCCCGCCTCAACCGCGACACACATATTTTAGTTTAGATGTGCAAAATATTATTGTTTGATGAGTATTGTAACTTGGAAGCATTGTAAAATTTATTCCTGGAGAATCAGCTTCTTCCTGGATGTGTTACATATACAATCAGAATTCCCAGTTTGTGAAAACTTGTTCTCCCATATAGTACATTTTAAAGTTATTTAGAAAAGAGTTCCTCAGAAGTAAATAATTTAATGTGCTACCTGAGGGGAAAAAGGAATAACTGCTACAAACCACCTTTTGACACAGACACAGAGTATCTGAAGTATGGGAAGATACAGTAAATCTAAAAGATAAACAGAAAAGTATGCAAAAAAACCATAGGAATAATCATAAAGTTATAAATAAAATGTGGATGTCAAATTGAAAAATGCATGCATTGCCTTAGAAGCAAGCAACCATAACACTATAACATACAAACTGCAACATGGAGTCAAGCCAGTGGTCCATCTAACCCACCCAGCAATGGTCACGATGAGAGGTTATGCAGAGAAGAGGATAGGGGCACAATATATATATGCAATATTTCTTCCTAGCATTTTCCTATCCCAGAACAGACAGATGAGATCAGACTGAAGCAAATTTTTGCCAGAATTCCCCATGCTCAGTAAGTATTCCCACAACTTCAAAAGACCTCCCCGTAACCACAGGGTCATGCTTTTGACTTTCCACGGCCTCAGATACTTCTGCTGTTGTCTCTTTGCACACGTGGAGACTCAAGAAAGGAAAGTTTTGCATCAACCTAGAAACAAATTAATTCATAATCTCTGAAAACAGATGTTAAATTATCCCTGTAGGACTGAGCAGCCATCAAGTCAACTTGTACTACTCAAAGCTAAAGAGTGTGGCAAGACGGAAAAGTCATGGAGTGGCTCACTCAAGTTTCTCTCCATTATGTCCCCAAGGACATAACTGTCCAAGATGGAAGCTGCCTCCATCATACAGGAGGGACAGAAGACTGCAAATATTGCCTCAGAGGGATCCATACACACCTTACAGACTTCTCTCAAATGAAGTTGATTTGACTTAAAAATAATTTTTACTTCTGCCACTAATTTTCTCCAGTAAAAATTTAATTTTGAAAAGGAAAAATCTCCAATATTCCCTAAAGGTGCAAGTTTTCTTAAAAGATTTCTTAAATTATTCCAAAGTAAATGGCAGCCCAAACAAGCCACTTTTTTCTGTGTTTGTCTTGCTAAGGCAGAAATAACACTGGTTATAAGGTGAAGGTAAAGTGCACAACTTCTCAACCTGAGTGGTTATTGGGCAGCATTGTATCTGTCAGGGTGACACTGATGCTGTCAGGCTGTTACAGATTGAGTTCCAGAATTATGTGATGTCTGAGGGACTATAAGGCAATGAAAAATTCTGATGGTTTAGACAGAGGAATATCTCAGCTCTTTGATGATCAATAGGAGAAAGATGACAAATGGCTTTCTATTCCTGAGACATATGGAACTGAGAAAATCAGAGAAACAAAAGAAAAACTATGAATTCTTTCAGAAAACTACCTCATCGCATTTTAGATTGCTAATCACAAATACTAATCTGACCTATCTAGTCAATTTGTTTCCTTCCTCGTGTCCTCTAAATTTTCCCTTAATCTTTCAGACACTATCTGTTAAGAAGTGGGGATTAAAAAGAATGAGAAATAAGTGAAAAAGAAAGGTAAGAATATAACAGTAGCAGTAGTTAGACTCATCATCTGTATAGGTCAAAGGTGTCACTACAAAATATGGAGAATTATTATTGCAGTGAACTAAATAAGATACTGAGATATAAGAAATATGAGAATAGAGGTGGAAGGTTTTGCTGCACTTTATATATATATTTTTTGGACTGAGTGATAGGTAAAAATTAATATCTCACTGAAACTAAGAACATAATCCTCAACACCCTCCCAGATAGTTATCAAAGATACAAGAAATTGTGTGAAGGGGAAGGGCTAAAAAGCTTGCCCTTTTATTTGAGTCTAATAAAATATGGTGCCTTGCCTTATAAAATCTGCCTTGCCTACGTTCTTAGGCCATCAAGATTATTAAAAAAATCCTATGACCACAACACTAAAGTTTTGAAACAGAGATGTAATTTTAGCCATCAGAAATAAGTTTAACTACATGACAATGTAGTGAGAGTATGTATATTGTCTTCAACGTGAGGAAAAATAGTCCCCTGTCTAAGAAAGACAGCCCAATTTCATCACTGACTTCAGAGGAAACAGTTTTTTGTTTTGCAAAACTTTAGTCCCTAAAGGTTAATTGAAGTGAAGCATAGCATTAAGAGTTTCCTTGTTTGGTGTACTCTTTCATTATCTTGTTTTAGAAATTGTAATAAAACTAAAACTCATAGCTTTGAAAAGTCTGTGCCAAATGAAAAAAAGGGGATTTTCTGAAGTTATTATAGATAATTAAAATGCTCCAGTAAAATTCCATGATAGCTGTGACAGGCTGGCATGCTAAACCAACACAGTGAAACTGCTGTGAGCCATCACAGTTTTGGAAGAGAGTTAAGTGTAAGAAAGAAAGCACTTTTCCTTAGTCTTCCACTCTCAGCTTACTGCTCCAGTGACAGTAGGTGTGGCAAAACTGATGGTGAGTCAAGTGGTGATACAGACTGTGTATCCTTGTGGCAATGCTAATATTAAAGGAATGAGAAATGCAATGCTTTTAGAAGAGAACTGCTTCTGTTTCATTTTCTTCAAAATTATTCTTATAACTGAGTAGTTCTCTAAGGTGTGATTCTTTCCACCCCACTCTTACCTCACAAAAAAGAAAAAATTACAAAAAATTTATTTCCTTGTACAAAGCTTCACAGTCCTCTGAATCAGCTGATAGCAGTATCTTTTTGTTTGTCTCAAAAACAAATTTCTGCTCTACTACCTCATGTGTGTTCAGTTACCACCGGGTTTGGACTCAGAAGAATATCCCATTAATTTTGGAAAAAATGCTTCTTAAGAGAACCCTTGCAATTGAAGACGTAAATTTGATCCCTCACTCCTCAGTCTGGGGTACCATAAGAAGGTATTTATAACAGTCTGTGAGCATAGAGACTGTAACAGAATTTGTTCAGAACATCACTTGAAGGAGAAGTGGTTCTTGCTTCTCCAACACAAAGTTTGAGAAAGGGATAAAGATGGGAGTCCTTTATAGAGAAATCATATATACCCAATTGAGGTAGATAGGAAAGAGTAAGGGGAATCAGACAGTAATGCGGTGGCTTACACCAAACTGGTATTGTAACATTTTTATTTGCTTTCTGCTTCTGTCCTTAATTGGTTCCTTCTGTAGTGCCAGCAGCAGCCCTCCAGAGTACACAGTCAGATGACAGTCATGTCATGTCGATCCTGTGACAGATGTTTACTGATTTATCCTTAGGAAAGATTTGGTTTCCAGATCTATCTTCTCAGGCATAAGCAAAAGGCATAATATAAGAGAGTTTTATTTCATTCATAACTTTGTCCTCTCCTGCTACAGGTTGCTATTTATTTTTAGAAAATGTTCAGGTTGCATTATTTTAGGAAAAAAATTAAAATAAGAAAGGACTGAAGTTTAGAAAATGAACCCAGTATCCTGGTAAGAAAAAAAAGATGGCAAGGAAAAAGGCTGGAAAAGCAACAAGCTGAGGAAAAGCAACATCATGCCTGAATCTTGAATGTTTTTAAAGGATACATTTGGAGAAGATAGTGACTGAATTTAAAGAAGGTGCTCATAGTAAAATAATGTAAAGTATTTAATTCCTCAAATGCAACTTTGGAAGATTATATACCTGTTGCAAGAAGGTTCTTTTAAGGAGTTTTCTGTGGGAAATGCTTGATTGAGTCAATTACAAGATGGGATAACTAATACAATTTGATAATTTTGCACATGACAGACAGGATTCCATTCCCGTAGGTCATTTGATTCTCTGCAGGTGGCTCTGTTGGTTTCTGGAATATTATAGTGTGAATTACATGTTACACAAATGAAAGGCTGTTATAATTCTGGATAACATTGTATTTGAGTCTAGAAACATCTTTAGGCCTAATGCAAAGATTCCTTTGAATAATTTATCCAGCTAAGTGTCTATGGTCCCAAACTCCTAATTTAAAAATGTTGATAAATGAAGTATCTCTTTAGCTAATAAATGAAGTATCTCTTTAGTTATCCTTTGTCAGCAACATTCATTTTAATGGAAAGTGAGTTTACAGGGTTACATGATTGAACTACTGAGCCAAGTCAGTGTTGGCAAATGATGGGCTAAATTATTGATGTTACACACTAATGAATTCTGATGAGAAATAAAATACAGACATTACATTTCAAGTGGTTCATAATTATTTTTGTACTTTAAAAGCAATTTTATTCTTTTTCCAAATCATACTGGTTCTATAAAACAAAAACATAGTTAGTGATTATAAGCAAAATTATTGAGTTTGAGGCAAAAACGCTCCTGTAAGTTTTCTTATGCAAGTATAATGCCATTCACACTAGGATTCTGATTTCTTCTTATACTTCTGGGAGAGGATAATTAAATTAAATGTCTAAATTTTTAAACTGATGTCTTTAAACAAAATAATCTACTTTGGAACCATAGTTAAGAGTTCAGTAGATGAGTTTATAATCTATAATATATATCAACATGTTTACTAGAGACGTTCTGAGCTACCATAATTAATTCAGGTGACGACAAATACAGAAGAGCTGCCAAAAAGGAGCTTTCAACATGTAAACAGTTTATCATTAAACCTGTGTTTTGATATATGTTTAAAATGGGTAGAAGGAGGTTACTAAACTTCAAATAGCCCAAAGTGATGTTGCAAGGTTGAATCATTAATTTAAAATGTCATTTCTCTGAGCCTTTACTCACCGTACTGCATAAAGAAATTTATTCCTTAGTTTTTACTTATAAAACCAGAGCTAAGCATTTGCTTATTTGGAAACAGAATAATTTCGTAAATCCTATCCTTAATCTCATCTTCCTAAAAATGTGCTTTTATTAAATTTTTATCCTATCCTTAATCTTGCCTTCCTAAAAATGGGCTTTATTTAACTTTTCTTAATTATACACTGAAGGTTCCCGTCAATTGCTGGAGAAGCAAAACTATGAAGTGTCATTTCATTTTTTTTTTGACACATGACAACTGAATAACCATCTTACTTGTCAGATCATCGCTGAAATTTCTTGTCAATCAAAACAACCATTGGTGTCTTGAAGAAGCAAGTACATGCAAACAGTTGTGGTTTTAATTGAGAAGGGAATTTTGTGATCCAAATGATGACTTTGGGAGGTCATTGTATTGGGCCAAGGTCTCAAAAGAGAACTACAGAGTCATTGTCATAAACCTCAGTGTTATGTATAATTTAGCCTTAAACTTTACACAAAACTGTAGTAAAATACTTTGAGACATTTTGATTGTTTGTCTGCTTTCCCATATTGTCCCAGATAATCATAACACACCTACTCAAACCAAAACAGCTAAGCTCTCACAGAAGTTCAAGATTTCCTGTACGGTTTGCTAGGAAGAACTTGAATTAATTATTTCTGGATTTTGAAACACTTGGTCTTTAAACCACTTCAACTAATTTTCTCTAATAGAAAGATAGGGCTGAGAGCATTGTGTATTATGAAAGTTGCCAAGCATTTGCTTTTATAGGATCCATTCCTCTTTTTTTTTTTTTTTTAGTTTGTTACAATATATCAAAAACTAAGGCGTTGAGGTCAATTGCTAGATTTCTTTGGTAAGTTTAAAAAAATGACAGAATGAGTCATACGCTGCTACCAGCAAACTTTCAGAACCATGAGGCTCTTAAAACACAGTTTGCCCATGATTAGTAAATGTTAGCTTGATCTTGATAGCTCTGAAAACGACATTTTTACAAACTTGAGCCTGGCAATAGGTAATGCTTCTTCAGCAGTGGTGTCTCAGAACTGATGTGATTTGAATGGGGCCAAGGGGCTTTGGAGTAGAGATGTCTTGCCTGTGCTCTCATTTTGCCCAGTAGACTCTGGAGGAGGAGGAGGAAATGGCTTGATATGAATGCAACAGAACAAGAGCCAAAATGGAGCAACAAAATGGAGTTAGATTTGGAGAAGGCTTGTGATGATATAAAATTTTGCTGCAGAGAAGGAAAGCTGTCAGGGGTCTGTCAGATGAGGTGAAGACTGTAGTTGGCAGGTCTCAGAGGCTGTGAGATGGAAGAAAGTGACCATTGGTTGAAAAAAAAAAAAAAAAGAAGATGAGGACTGGGACTTGAGGAACAAGGGAAGAGAGGAAAATGGAAATCAATAGGCAGTACCAGAGATTAAGCCTGGAAAAGGAGTTTGAAAGGAGAGCAGAAATGGCTGGGCCAGAAGTCTGGGAATGAGTCAGGTGCAGGAAAGTCTGACAATTGTCTGGGATGAGTTGCAGCACAGACATGGGGTTGGAAAAAGCAGACACTATAAGCTGGAAGGACTTTCATTAGAGAGAAATGTTGAGCAACAAGTTATGAATAAGAGGTAGACAGCCATCTACTACAGTTTTTGTTTACTCCATTGGTTAAAGTGGCAGATATGTTTATTGGCACTAACTCTGCTGATGATCAAGGTAAGAGTCAATATAATGGTTTATATTCTTGGAGATTTTAGAGTTTAAAAAAGATCTTACAAGAAAATTGTTAAGATTACAAAAACAAAGTACTCAATTAAAAATATTAGGACCGAAGTTACTTATACCAACTTAATTTAGTGTATTTTGTGTAAGTATTTCAACACAGGTTTTAATTACTTAAGCAAAAAAGTAAATTTATGCTACTTCAAGAAATAGAAATCCAGTTGTCTTCAGATTCTGGAAGAGCATCAAGCAAAACCTTAACATTTTTTAAAAACTTCTCAATTCACCATGAAATGGTTCAGCACATTTTTACTCCATTGAGTTTTAAACCTTGAATCTCTCAACTGGAAAGTCCAGAGAATCTTCCTACTGTACACTACAGCTTTTAATTGGCAACTACATTTCTGAACGGTTTGATTCATATCATATTTACTTCCTATAATGCAACATTTAAGTGCAACCACAGAAGAATTGAAAGAGTTAGGTGTTTCTATGCACTCCAGGAGATGTTTGTGGTTGTATGAGCCTTTGGATGTGATGTTTTGAAAAATAAAGAGTTTACGTGAAGCATAAGAAGCTTGGCATGTTAAAGCATAAGTGGCATAAAAACCTAAATGAAGCTGAGTTATGCCAAATTATATGTACACTTCAAAATGGTAAAGGAAATTATGTCAGAATAAAGATATTGGAGTTTTGCCATACAATAAGCAAAATCACAGACCATGAAAATGAGGCAAAGAAATCAAGCAAGTTCTAATTTCTTCTGTGAGTTTGCCTTATTTTGAGATGACTTTCCATTCTCTCACTGGAAAGGTCACTTTCATCATGCAGGAAGAAAATAAATGGTCATGAACATTTAGTGTGTCCATTCCACAGCATGGCAGCTGTATTTTTGCCACCAAACCTACATGATACATAAACTCAAAGAATTTGGTGAATGCTTGTCAGGGTTATCAACTCAACCTAGAAAAATCGAGACAAACATAGTTGCTTTAAGAATTCAAATAAATTTGAATCCAAAATCTGTAAGCATTTGAGAGGAAAACCCTATATTTTTAGGAACTATATACTGGATTTCCATATTTCTTCAGAACTCCATTAACTAAATAACACATTTTCAACCCATAAGCATTACCTCCAGGAGCAGAAGCAAAAAATAGCTGGTCTCAATTCCTCTAGATAAATATTTTATAAGTTAATAATAAACCCAGCAAATTTTAACCTCAGCATTTTAAATGGTTACTATGAATAAATGTGACTAAACACAAAAGCTTAGAACTAATTAAAAGGTGTGCAGCCATGTCCCCTTAAGAAACATTATCTGTCATCCAACCCCATATGTCTCCAAGACAAGGCAGGAACAGCAAGACTGCTAAACTGAAATCAGCAGGCAAAAAAGACACAACTGAGTGCAATCAGCATAAATGGTGATAACTCAACCCATAACAGTGAAAAATAAAAGAGAAGGCATACAGATTTTGAAGAGCATCAGCCCTGAGGGACACCATAACGCACCTGTGTTAATAAGTTAGAGAAAAAAAGATGTACTTAAATGGACTACCACCTGACAGCTAAGAAGCAAGCTAAGAATGTGTGGTTTTCAGAGAGCAAAAGGGTAAACCTGCTTGTAACATGCAGGATTCCAGTTGGTCCTGGCTTTAGTGGAATTCCACTGTCTTTCTTGTAAGGAGGTGAAACAGGGTGTCATGAAAACAGCAGATTCTGCAGAGTCAGTAAAATATTTCCTGCTTTAAGAATTAGTATCCACCGGGTTGACTGCAGTAGGTTCAGCAAAGTTTCAAAGCCTTAGTAAAGAACAGTCACTTCTTTCTCTGGTGACCTCTGCAGAATTGCTCAAACAAAGACAAAGCAGACCAAAACACTTTTCTAGTGTAAATTGGTGTAGTTCAGTGCAACGGAATTTTGAGCTACAACAGCTTTGCTAAAATGTTTTAAAGATTTCAGGATAATCAAGCAACTTGAGTAAAACTGCAGAAAATTTAAACAATCACAGCATTTTGCAGTCAGAGTGACAGACACTGGGTTGATTCTTCATTCCTTGGTGCCTTACGTACCTATTTCCACCTGATGAAAATGGGTAACACTGCTACCAACTAAGGAGTTTCCAAGCACCAAATTCTGATTATCTGTTCTGGTGTGCAAAGGTGCTGATCCATTAAAAATTAAACCAATAACCTTGCATTTATTAAAATGTTACCTTTGTCATGCCATCATCAGGAAAAGTATGTACGAAAGGCTTCAAAGTTACAATGAGAGTAGCAGTGATACTCTGTTTTTGTAGTACTTTGACGCTCAACATAATTTTGACATAACTATAGTCAAGATAAATCATCTAAAAGGATGGTCTAAACTGAAGACTGTCAGAATTAAAGCACAGGCACAGTCCCAACTAAAGTTACATGTGCCATCATATATCATTTTTGCAATTAGATAGCTAATTGAACTTACTCAAGAGCCAGGTTATTGAAACTCCAAAACGTTATTGGAAAAGCAAAAGTAATTAGCATAAGAAATACCTTGCCTGTACACTTTTGGGACAAAAGATTTTACATTTTTATAATGTTTTAAGAATTAAATAGATCACTTTTATTATTTTTTGCTGGATTAAAAATTTATTTCATAATTGTAGAAGAATTTTTGAAGATTGAAATTCTCCAGCAAACCATAGAATACCAACTGTGCCGACAGCGACAGTAAAATACCTGAAAAGCCCATTTATAATAGAGCACAAAAATCTTTCTCTGACTACCACAATAACAACAAAGTTTCTTTTCAGAGCCATTGTACATGTATGCAAACTTCCCTGAATGAAAAGAATAGAGCAGTGCTCATGCGATTCTAAGGCACTTTTAGCATTATCTCTCAAACAAAAACATTGCTCTAGACTGTAATCTTTCTCTGCTACTGGTTGCAATCAGATTTCATTAAATTTTTTTTTTAAACTTGAAATGGTTAGAAAAAGGGTAGAGCATCAGAAGATTAAATAGTCTTGCTCAAGAAACGGCCCTGCACTTTGCTCTGAAAAAATATGAGATAGATGAAGAGCCAAAAGTGGAAGTATAAATAATTTCAGTTATTGATCTCTGCTCTAACATTTGATTTGATTGCTAACATATTTATTCTTTGTTATTAATATGAAAGAATATCTAATCCCTATTTTTAACATCACAATTGAAATGCTCAATTTTAAAACTTCATTTTCTGCCAGAAGTATATTCACAAAACATACAGACACTAAGTAATCAGTTAATTATTCCCAATGCAAATATTAAATATTGAAAAAGGTAAATGGCTACAAAGATCATGATAAAACCCAGAACAATATATATTTAAATGTTTGATTGAAATAAAAGATACCTAATAGAAATTAAAATCAAATTTTGTATGAAAAAAAATCGGTTAATGTCACTAAACTTATGACTGTTGATAAGTAATGATGAACCTCTGGTCAAATCTGTCTTTCAATTTGAGACAGCTCTTTATTTTCATGTCACAGTTCTCACAAAGTTCTACTGCTCTGTATAACTAGAGAGTATTGCTAGTTAAAAAGCACATGGTGAAAAGGCCAAAACCTCCTCCATTATCTACTTTTAAGTCTCTTTTTGGATCTCACCCAGGTCACGGCTTCTGTAAAATATTAGAAAACACTTAGGCAGCCAATGTACTGTATCTACTGCCTCTCCTAATGCACTCTTCTGTCATTCACCTGCTTCTGCTTATTCTGGTCAAGGTAGCTGCTGGGACACAAGCAGAAATCACCATTTTGCCACACACTTATCAGTGTGTTCCCATCCTCATACTTTAAGGTAAGGTGGTCACTAGGAACAACAAATTCTGCATATTTCTGGCTGAGAGAAAAAGCAGGGAGAGGAACAACTGTCAGATTTTATTTTGGAAGTGTGTGCCACTATGTTGAATGTCATCAGTATAAGAACTTAATTTACAGAAATTCTGCTGGCAGTTGATTGATCAAGATTGATCTGACAATAACATAGATTTACAAGGACATCAGTCCACATACAATTAAACCACTGCCAAGACCTCTAAAATATAAAAACATCACCTTACTGAAGGGAAATACTCTTCTACATGCCTTTGTAATTTCTCTTAGCTGAAATACTTTCTATTTTAATTTTATAATTTTTTCTTGTTCATTATTTTAGTTGTAGGTTATTGTCAGTCAAACTGCATAAAAAACGTACTAAAGTTATCAGAATACTAGAAAAGGTTTAAAATATCAGGAAAAGATGTCATGGATAATGAAAACAGATAGGGAACAGAAAGTTTTCAGCATTTTGAACAAGAGATTGTTTTTGGAAGGTCTGAGTTACTTAGATCTGAACACCCCCAAATGCTGCTGGGAGTTATGCATAAAAGCTTAGTCTAGGCCCATTTTAGCCATTTGAGTTGTTCAGGGTGACAAGATTTGCAGACACAGCTTCTTAACATGAACAGCACGCATGGAAAAACATATGCTAAGGTGAAGGCTTTCTGCAAAACTTACTCGTTGTCACATGGACTAATTGTTGACAGAGGAGTTCAATTGCAGATGAGGTTTGCAGTACAGCTATTAAAATATTGCATAACATTAGATTCATGTAAAGATTTGTGCAGAAACCAAAGATTTGTGAGGAAATCAAATGCCACCTGTGGCTTCTGCGTCACCGCTATTGTTCTTTACGAGCTTTGAGCTCCAGGTGGGTCACCCTGTTCATCTACTCCCTATTGGATTAATTGGGCACAAGAGAGTACAGAAATCATTCCAGATATAACCCCGCAAAAATCAAAAAGAAGCTTTTCCAGTTTTCCAAATGCTAAATGAGGAATTTGAATGAAAAAAGTGTTTTCCCTGGCACAGAGGTCAGTGCAATATTTAGCACATTTAGCAATCCCAAAATTCCATAGCATTCCATAAAGAGTATTAAAAATCATTACTAACATAAAAACCTGATTATATTTTTGATTGTTTTTCTTGACTGTCTGATTTTAGTACGATTAGAATTTTCTAAATCTTTTGCCTAAGTAGAACAAATGTGTAGAACATACACTATTCCATAGAACATATATGGAAATTTGAAATTCTGAAATAAAAGTCCTCTTAGTGAGATACTGAAAAGTGATCATGATGCTGATGCAATTTAATGGTATTCTAGAACTTACTCATGTTAGATTTTACTTTAATGCATCAGATATTAACTGGGAAGTATAAGTACATAATATTAAAATGTAATAAATTGTTTCCGCAATCATAACACAAATCTTGACTGTTACAAATTAGACAGTGAAGTTTGCAAGAATATGCTGCACTACAGCTGCATAAGCAATATAACTTCTTTTGCAAGGAGTAAGTCTGAAGAAATATTTCACTTAAGTCTTTTAAAAACCCTTCAAGAACGCCATCTGGTTATGGCCATTAACTATGGGAAGAGATTGAAAGGAGTAGCTTTACAGAAATATAAATAAGATACCATAGCACAAGACAAAAAGAACAAGAACATTCCAACTCTAGTGTATAGTACTTATTTTCCCTAGTAAATATATTTATCTGGGGAACAAGACATAAAATGAGAAACCACACATTGTCGGGAAACCATTTTTAAATCTCATATCTCCACAATGTTGCTTTTTTACAAATAAGGGAAAATCACCATATAACTGAGTTAGGAAGGTATAATACTTCTAAAAAATAGCCTCCTTCTAAAGAAATTAAATACAAATACAGTGAAAATGACAACATTGTTTACCACGGAAATAATATTTGCACAAAACAGGACACAATAACATCTTCTAAAACAACTGAGCAGCAAGAGCAATGCCACTCTGTGTTTCAAATATTTATATTCAATGTATTTATAATCATCTTCTCAAAGGTTTGAGAGAAATAAATCTAATCTCCCCCTCTTTTTTCAATCTATGCATGGTATATGTGCTAACTTACTGAATTCATCCTTCATGCAATTCCAGTTTATTAAAGAGGTTAAAAATTTATAAAACTCTGATGGGATATGGTTTTAATGCTTCATCACACTACCCATCATTTGCTTTTCAATCTAGATCAGAATGATCTTTCCGACTTCCCTGCAATCACCTACCTGCACAGCTAATATTTTCTGAGCGTTCTCCTGAGAGGCTGCCTGGATCCTCGCCAGCCCAGCCTGGCTGGAGAGGCCGCTCCGGCTCCACCACGCCTCCAGTGAGTCCCTGCTCCACCGCCTCTGTAGCGCCTGCAGCTGGGACAGGAACGCCAACGGCAGCGCCAACAGCGGCAACGCCAACACCAATGGCCGTGGTAACAGCAGTGGGGGGGTCGGGGCAGGGGAAAAGGTAAGAAGGTGAGGGGAGGAAGAAAGGGGAAAAAAAAAAAAACAAACAACAAAACCAAACAGGAAAAAAATTAAATTCCCAAGTCAGAGCAGGAGAGGAAATTAATGGCAGCGTTCAAGAAGAATGATGGAGGGAAATATAGAAAGCAGTCAATAGCCCATTCTGCGCTGTACGGACCTGACAGGAATTTCACAGTCTCTTGGTTTTTCAGCCCACTCATGTGCATTCATCAGAAACCAGTCACATCTGGCTGCCAGGATGGGGGGTTAATTTTCTCTAAATGCCTCAGCAGTTTTGTTCTAGCTGAGGCAAACTCTGTGACTGCAAAGCTGATGAGTAAAATATTTCTACTTCACCCAGTTTAACTCAAAACCGATAGCCTCGGGACATATTGAACCTTTCTTAAAAAAATAATCTTTTGAAGCTTTTTAAATGGCACATCAGGTCAGGCCAAAGTTTAAAATGCAAGTTTAAGACTTTGATGGACACAAGGGCTTTTTTTTCCCAGTGTAAAGCTTATCATAGCTTGGCAATGTGTGCTTTAGTGCATGACAAAACTAAAGAGAATTAACTTAGCCATCAACTGCTCAGGGAGAACAATAACAGGAAAGAAATTTCCATATAGAAGTTCCTATTAATCTACCCGGCTATAACCACATGACAAGAAAGCATCTAACAGCACTAAATTGCATCAAATGTGGTAGCTGAGAGTGACACTACTTAAAAAAAGGATTTTATATAGGCATACAGAAAAGATAACATTTATCCCAGAAATTGCATTCACTGCAAAGGATCCTAACTGAAATTATTCCAAGTGGGAGTACTTACCTGATAGGCTTTTGCTATTTGCTAACAGCAATTATTATTAGAATCCATGGTTAAGACTAATACCAGTTTTTCTTTAATCTACAAGTATTTGGAAATCATAAACACAGTGTGGCAGGTCTTGGTCTAGAAGGAAGATGTTTAAAGGAATCTGAAAGTCTACAAATGCAGAATGTTTTTGAAAAGGGCGGTGTTTTTTGGCAAATTCTACAAATACTACTGCATACTCTAGTCTAGTTGTAATGTAGAAAATGGAAATTTAAACTACCTAATTCATTGCTTAGTGGAAATACACGGGTTTGTGTTTCCTGAAGTTAATTATTTCGATAAATTCTTCAGCAATTGTTAGAATGAAGCCTTCAAGAGTATGCCTGTCAACCAGATTAACACAATGGATTGTACCATTCCTTTGGAAATATTACATTTCATTAAGGTCAATGCCACAGGTCAATAATTGGATCAGTTATAAAGAAGCTTTTACATGATAAGATATGACTGCTCTTTAGGAGCAAGCGCAGGGTACCAGCTGAAAAATACACTTTTTCAAAAGAATGTAGATTATAGTAATATCAAGTGAGCTATTACAGCCTAGAGAATAATTAATGCACATTTTCAAAATTAATGGCCTGATTTTCGGAGATACTGGGTTTCCACAAGTCCCATTAGATTCCATGGAAGCTGTGAGTATGCTGCATCTTTGTAAATGAGTCTGTAAAATATTAAAACACATCTTTGTATATAATATTTTGTGTTCTGTTAATGTATATTAAAAATAGCATGAGGGAGGGTAAAAAAACTCAATGGAAAAATAAAAAATTATCAACCCAAATATTATGTTTTCCAGTGTGAAGAACCTTTTCTAAGTACCAGAGCTCCTTTCCTCCTATTTTAAGAATTATTTTGTTTCGTGAAATCTGTCTCTTCCTGCTTATCTGCTGTTAATTCAACTATTTTCAAATATCACTTTTTTTGATACCATTCTGAGGTCTGAAAAAGAGTTCAGGTGAGAGAGGGGCAAAGCATAACAACTTAGGACATTTTAGTAAAACAACCTTCTTCAGCCCTAGAAAAACAAATTAAGTAGAAAACTATTTTTGTATTATCAAAATGCTGATTTTTGTAAAAAGCTAAAATAATTGCAAAATATGCTGTTGTGATAAAATGGTAGCTGGGTGAGCATATGAAAAGATTTGCCAGTGAACAGCGAAAGGGATTGGTGGTTATTCAGTTGAGTGGCAATTGAATTTCTTGTCTTGAGAGAATCAAAGAAGTTTGAAAGTTTTGAGATTTGGCTATTTGAAAATTGCCATACTTATTGAGAAACTGACAGTTTATAATGGCTTGTGTCCAATACAACCATTGTTAATGTTTCTCATTTCAAAATTACACGTTCATGAAAGCTGATACTATTGTAAGTTTCATATTTCAAAATGCACCTCATATTGTGAAAATTGAGTGTACCTATTTTGTGCCTAACAGAACAAATATTTATTATCTTTAAAATGTTAATTGCAACATAAATAACATTTATGCATGGTCAGAAATACAGATCTATGAGAAGGTAACAACTTGATCAAATAATGTTGCCTGCAATTTTAGAATAAAACAATGGGCACACGAACCTAGGAGGGACCAAGTGAATTCCTGAGTCAACAGCAGACCCTTAGCTGAGGCAATGATGTAAAAAAGAAAAATCTCAAGTAATGTCTAGCCCAAAAGCAGATTTCATAGGTTTTGCCATGATCTCCCTGCCTCTACCTATCCTGTAGATCCTCTTCTCAGTCAAATAACAGACATATAGTTATTAGCTTTTCCTTATCTTTTACATTTGTCAGCTGTAGAGACTTAAGAGGGCATGGCATGCATGAGTTAAACACATGACATGGTTGCTAACTCCCTTTTTTCCATGCTTTTTTTTCACTATTTGAGAAACAAGCTGCTTCCTAAATATTCTGAACACATCAAGCCAAATGCTGGCAGAGAAGGTAACAGCACCCATCTCCAGTGTAGGAATACGAACAGTAGCCAAATATTTATATATGAGATTCACTTCGGTTTTGATGTTTACCTTGCTGTGGTAGCAGGACTGAAGGAAAAAGGAAATGGAAAGACAAGCAAGCTCCATATTTTTGGGATACAAAAGGAAAGGAAATCTCAGGATTCTTGTTTGTGTTGCTCTTGAATCTGCCTTGGCTGCAGCTGATACAGGCTGATGGTAGGGAACAATTTTTGCAACAAGTGTCTTGTCCTAGTCCTCATCCTGCAAACACAGAAACAGTGAATAAATGGCTTTGCTGGGGAGACACCTTTGGAAGCTGCTGGAGAGGACCAATGATGTTCTGAAGGAGTTGCCCTCATCATTGTTCTGCTTTGGGGCTTCACTGTCTTTCCCCTTATGCTGTGGCTCCTCTGTGAATCACAGCAGATGGGAACATATGACTCTGTGGTAATTTAATTCCTTCTTTATATGTGGCACTATATCATCAATAATATCAGCATAAATTTGGGAAAAGGAGGTGTGAACTAGCTGACATTACTATCTTACTAGAAAGGAACCGTATGATTCGAGGTACCTTATTCTGTTCTCAACTTTTAGATTTTTATTATGATACATCTAGATACTTCATTCAATTCATGCCTGATTTGCAGTAATATGATTGAAATCAAGCCAATATCCTAATCTGTAATTCCTTATCTGAGGGATCAAACTGGACTAAAAACATATGATACTATTTGAAGCTGAGGCCCATCCATTATTTCTGTGGCATTGTTTCTAGGTCCTCACTAATTAATTCTATCACTATATTTGAATTGGCTATACTGCAAACAGAAGTTAAACTGAAAGAAAATCCCACATAGTAAGAAGTAACTGCATCTTATTTAGACTAGAACACTTTTTACCTTTGTTGTCTGGCAGTTCACAAGAACCCAAAATTTCCTCCTGCTTTGTCTTTTATTACAGTCTGGCTGCATCGGGCTAGACCAACACACATTGCAGACATATTTGACAATGAACCCAAAACTAGGGGTGTTTACTTGTTTAAATGTCAAATGGCATGTGGTCCCATTAAGAACACAAAGTGAACAGCATCAGTCCTGATGCTTTTTCTCAGTCAACAACATACTACTTGAAGTGCTTCACTTCCAAGTTTTAGCCAGCATCATGCTAGTATCATATTGGGCTATGATTAGAAACCAAATTCCCTCCTTAGCTGCCTGTAAACAGTGAGATCCAATCTTTCTCAATACGACTGTTGCTCCTTTACACCTGAAAATGCAAAGACCCTCTACGAATAAAATATTTTTTATTTAACAAAATTATAATTATTCATAATCACAGAATATTCTGAGTTGGAAGGCACCCACAAGGATCATTGAATCCAACTCCTGGCCCTGCACAGGACCATCCCCAAGAGTTCCACCATGTGCCTGAGAGTATTGTCCAAATGCTTCTTGAACTCTGGCAGGCTTGGTGCTGTGGTTACTTCCCTGGGGAGCCTCTTCCAGTGCCCAACCACCCTCTGGGTGAAGAACCTCCTTCTAACATCCAGCCTAAACTTCCTCTGACACAACTTCAGACCATTCCCTCGGGTGCTGTCACTGGTCACAACAGAAAAGAGATCAGTGCCTGCCCCTCCTCTTCCCCTCATGTATTCTGCATTTAGAGTACATACTTACATCTAAAGTTTCTGGTACATTAAAATAGCAAGATTTTCAATTGCGCAGAAGATAGTAGATATTAATATAGGAAAAACTATTCTGATTTTGTCAAAAGAAGATTCTCTTTAAATTTTGTCAAACTTTAAGTATTAGATCTAAAAATGGGCATGGCAGGTGTTTGCCTCAGGCTGAATTTGTTTGGACAACCCAAGCAGTTTTCTTTTTTTTCTGAGGTATTTTGGGCAAAATACATTACTCTACTCCTTTTAAAAAACTATACTGGTATTTCCCTTACTAGATGCAGCATGCAAACGGAACTCACACTTCAAAGGGGACAGTATTTTTCTATGTGATATGACTTTTTCATAAAAATATTCCGGTGAAAACTGTAAGACTTTGGAAAACTATTGACTCTATATAGCTACTAGTAAATGTTGTGATTTTTATCAACCATTTTTTTTTAAAATATTGTCCTCTCTAAACTTTCTCTCAGTGGTCCTATAGTAAGAATGAGTAAGAATGGTTATGGCTATATAACACTATCATATACATAAATCATCTTCACAAAGTGGTTTGGCATACATAAGATCAGGAATACAGTTGATTATTGAAAGTTGATCTTTCTCTATAATGTCTGTTATTTTGGTCCAGGTTGAAATTCATCACTTGCAGCGATGTGTCTATCTGTGTACTACCATGAATATCCATCTATTGGTGCTCAGCAAAGACAGAGAAACGGTTTATTTGGATCAAACTGTGAAGTCTGTGTTAAGGATGCCAACTTGTGATTAAGAAATCCATTTGTTAATGAAAACTGATGTAGTTTTAACTGTCAGAGTCTAATCTAGGCTTTTCTATGCTAGGTTACAGTAACATCAAACAAGAAGATTCAAGATTCAAACCTAGACCATAGAATGGAATATCATTTGCCAGTGAAATAATATTTTAGCAGAAAAAAAAATCATGTTGTGAGTTTTTCTTCAAGAACAAACTGAAATTTCCTTTAACTTTATTGAAGTTTCCTTCATAAATAGCCTGAAAAGTAGGAAGCAAACTCATCCACATGGCTCGAGGAATGGGAATTTCTCTGATTACAGAAACTTTGAGCCATAACTGCTCTGAAGAAAGGGTGATTCCATACTGAAAAAAAATCCAAGCAAACGCAAAATGAAACACTTAAAAGAATGAGTAGCTGAAGATGACATTGCAGTCATAGCAGGTACATAGAGATGTTTACCAAGTGATTAAAACCATTTGTGGATATTAAAATGAAGAAACGGACTAAGCAACAGCAAGAATGGAAAAATATACGTAGCTGAGGCAGATGAGAGAAACAGATGGGCAGAGTCATTTCCAAGAAGCCTCACTAGACTCAGCCCACCATCAATACCATATTTCGATGAAATGTTATGAACCTGAGCCATTTAACATTACAATAACCAATTGAGACATCAGCAATACACACAGCAATCCAGCCACTAAAAATGTTAAAACAGACAGGAATGGTCATTTTCATAGAGAAATGGAGCTCTGGATGAAATATTTAAACAAAACTCATAGGATTATTAAGAAAAAAAAAAATCATCTTTCCCATCCCTCCTGCAAGATAAATCATCTGCAATGGAATGTCATGCACAATGTATGACATAGAGCAGAAATCTTAGTAAATAAAAGGCTGGATTCAGCTAAGGTGAACATGAATGAGCTAGAGGTAGTCATAGTAAGTACTGTCATAAAATAATACATCATCAGTTCTCAAAAACACTTGGAAAGCTTGTGTTCATCTGCGGTCATATACCGAGCATGAATCAGGTTCTCTCTGTGAAGAAGGCATAGACAGGAAGACAAAGCATACTTTAATATCAAGGATCTTGAATGAAATCCTGATATCTCCGCCCCACCGTAGCCCTGGCATGTTAATCAAATAATTTAAATTCAGCTTTCCAGAGGTAACTGGTAATTTTGGGCTTTGTTTTTTTTGTGTGGTTTTTGTTTGGTTTTTGTTTATTTGTTTGGGTTTTTGGTTTTGTTTTGGTTTGGTTTGGTTTTTTTTGATTGATTGGGGTTTTTAAGGTTTTTTTGTTTCCTTTGGGTTTAGTTTTTTTGGTTTTTTTTTTTAATCTGATTTATATCTTCAATTTCTAGAGGTGATAAGCAACGACAGATTCAACCAAAGGCAGCAGAGGGACTTGAAATCATAGTGTGCCATGAAGAAGGGTGTGTTGCTGACAATAATGCATCCAGGGATAAACCTTTAGGCATCTGATTGCTATGTTAAGCAGCTAAACCCATAGTTATTTTATGGTATTGACAGTACAGGAAACTAAGATTATTTCAAATTGTTTTATTAAAACACAACTCTTTTCTGTTCAGGGACTATAACTCTTTCAACACCACTCTTGATTGACACTTATATAACTGACCTTCTGGATTAAACATAACATTATTTTGTAATTCTGTAGTAGTTCCTCTTGAGACACCAGTTTATTACAAGGTGTAACAAACCAAAATGCAACCAAAATAACAAGCTTTAACTACTAGTCACTTCTGTGAGTGGTAACCTACTATGATTTTCAGACCTGGGGAGATTACTGTTATATGTTGAGCAGAGGCTAATATGTCACTTCTAAATCTACACTTTCTCTGTTTTCAGTGATGTTAATCTTATATCAAAGGATCCAATGTGTGTGTCATATTAATTCAACAATGCACTGTGAATGCTAAGTTCTATGTAAATGATATAAGCCTTATCAGTTCCATTCATTGTTACAACTCAAACAACAGCAATTACAACAACTCTACAGATTTTGGCACTGTGAGAATGGCAGATTTATTAGCAAAATCCAGTTAATATTTATCTTTTTATACTATTCAACTACCAAGTTACACCTGTACAATATACAAAGCTCCTAGGTAATGAGATATTTCTTTATTGTCAAATCTGCTCCACAGGCTGCTGGTAAAGATTACATAGCTCATTTAAATAAAGCTCTTTTGTCAACAGACTGGATATACTTTAAAAATGAGTAAAAGCCTCATGTAAAAAACAAATCTCAGCTGATGTGCAAGTATACATGAAAAGATGCACTTGTTTTTTTGACCTTATTCCAGTTGTTAATGCTTTAGTAAGCAGATTAGCAGTATTAAATTTTAAAAAAGGAAAACTGTATTTCAAGATCCACTGAAAAACAAACTAAGAAAAGTCTGAAAAATCAATCTTCTACTAAAAATATTGGTGAATGCAGACAAAAATATTGGTAAATACAGGAATTAAAAAAAGGGAAGAGTGATATTATGATTCTTAACTGCTGTCAGGAAAAACTGAGGAAAACAGACAATACGGTAGGATCAGGGTATCTTTCAGCTTACTGTGTTTTCTTATTGAAATATGAAAATTAAAACTGCTTTCTATATTAAGTTCCTGAAAATATAGCCTAGAGTTTGATACTGAGTAGATACAAAATATGTGTGATGTTATTCTGCCTTCAAAGATTTCTAGCCTTGCCAGTTTCTACTGCTATAGAGGGAAAATATATCTGTACTTATCCTCTCTTTGTATCATTTAGTAACACTTAGAATCAAATGCTGTTATTTCATCCCCAGAAGCCTGAAGCAATGAATGGAAACATCTTAAAAGGTGCAAATAATTGCATCTACCCCAAACCCTGGTCTATTTTTTTTTTTTTACCTCCAAAGCTCCGATTTGCAGAAACCTACAACTTTTTCCAGCTTTTGTTTGGTATTTGCAAAAGGCCATCAGAGGAACATGTCAGACAGCATAAGCTGAAGTGTCAAAACCCTGCAAATAAACAAGATCACTCCAAAGGAATTTCTGACCTTGCCATTAATTTCTTCTGTTAAAGCAGCCGTAATCCCTAGTCATTCCTTCTACAGATTCTGCTGCTTACTCCGCAGAAATTGCACAATAAAATACCATATCTCATCCTCTGTCCCCTCCTAAAGGATTTCCAGAGTATAATTGTTAACACATTTTTGAAAAAATAAACTAGTGCTCTTTCTGCATTCGGTGCTGTTGACAATTTTTTTTTCAGGAGCTTATAATCTTAAAAATAAAACTAATAAACTAACATTAATAGCAATATGTTATACTACTTTCCCCAACAATTTAATGATGAGGTCTAAGATCAGCTTCATCTTTGTGAAGGGTGAATTCATGCCTTCTGTGCTACCTTTGGAATACACTAAGATAATTACCATTTAATTATTACGTCATTTGTAGATCTAGCAGAATAGAGAGACAGCACCCTGCCTGTCTTTGCAAATCATAAAATATTATGATGATAAACATTTATGTGCAGCCATTGCTTCCAATTCATACAAAGTACATCCTCATTATTGCAGAACAATAAAATGAAATTCAGAAGAAGACATTCTATCTTTTTTTAGATGAAATATACATTTATCAGTTATGGCCTATAACTTAATGAAAATTCAAGAATCATAGATCAATCCCATCTTGCACTCTGGTCAAAAGCAAGCCTATCATGACCAGACTGCTGCCATTTCCTTTGTGTTTCTGGGCCTCTGGCACCTGGTAGTGATGTTAGTCACCAACCCATCCCTAGGTTTTGCTCAGCCTGACTGCACATTACAACAACCCAGGTCATATGACGGGCAACTCTGTAGCTGCACATGGCCCCAGATGCTTGGCTGAATCCCCACCAGGACCCCTTTATCCATGACAGAAAATTGATTGTTGGTTAACCATTTCAGGAATTACATGGTCCTCAGCATCACAGGCTTTGCACAGGGATCTCCCACATGGGTTTGCACAATACACCGCTCAGCCAGCAAAAACAGCCCAGGGGCTGGGATATTCCATAGGGCCAGCTTGGGCATGGAGAGGTAAGTGTGCTTCCTGGAAAGCAATGAATCAATCAGAAGAACAGCTGGCCAATTAAGATGTGCGTAACTTCTTGCCAGATGTTACCTTTGTGCTGATGGCTGACTGCATCTTAGAGAAACACATTGTTTCTCAACCCCTGGGGCTACTTTCATATTATTAAATATACAGAGCTAGGAACCACGCTGTGGCAGAAAGGCTAAGTGGCGTAGGCTGGTTTTGTCCACACTGTGTAGTCCACTGCCTCTTCTTAGTCTTGTGTGATCACCTCACTGCCCTAAACACATTCAGCATTTAGGGGGAGGAGGAGTTAATGTCTGAATGACTGAATTAATGTAAAGGTTGTGCTTCAGCCTAAGAAGACAAAACACAGTGTAGGCGTTGCATAGCTTTGGGTATGGCAAAGCCTCTTGGGATTGTGTAGGAATACTGTATTGTGTTGAGAAAACTAAAGCTGGTGCTGTCCTGTTCACATTCCCTGCTTGAAAGAGTGCCTGGTGAATGTTATTCCTCAAATTTTGATAGTCCTTCTCTTGGAAAGTGCTAACTAGCACAAGTCACCATGTGGTGCCATGATACCATAAATATACAGTATAAAGTAGCACAGAGCAGGTCAAGCCAGATCCCTAACCCTATTTTATTTTGCAGAACCAGATGTAACCTTCATGGCTAACAGTATACTGAGCTTCCTTTTGAAAGTGTCTTGGAAAAAGCCAGAAGAACACATGCTCTTCATAAACAATAAGCACTGAATTCATAAATAATAAGAATTGATGGGCAGGAAGGGATTAGGGAGGGATTGTGAATGTTGGAGGAGGTCCATCTTCAACAAGTAGGGGAAGATAGGCAAGATGTATGTGGCTACAAGGTATCAGAGTAGGTAAGATTGGGACCTATACAGTGAAGGGAAAAAGGGATATCTTGAGGGTCATAAACTGAAGTCTTTAAGTGATCAACTAACTTGAATTTGACATCCTTAGAGTGACTGAACATCCTTTTCCTCTTATCTAGCAACAGAGACTAGATTTCAGAAATCTTATGAAATTTGTTCATCCTAGTCACTCCCTTCCTGACTTTAGTTCTGATTTACATCTTTAGGCTAAACAGTAGTTTTCCTTCTTGTTTGACCCAGAGGTAAGGAAAAAGTGAAAGAACACCCTTTCTTCCTTACTAAACATAAGCATCTTTTGAGGTTTGCAAAGATTCAGATTCCAATACCCACCACATCTACACATCAGTTTCTCAGTACACTCATTTATTCTTTATGATTCTTGGTAGTATTTCCACTGAGACCTCTAAAGAGTTACTTAATTCTTTGATCTGAGAACATCTCTCAAACAAGCAGTCCTGTATTTTCCCACCCCCATTATCTGCCTGTCTTGAGAAAGGATGGACATTGTATTGCAAAAATGAGTATTACAGGGAATGCAGAAATTAAAATGGTGTTCATAGTTTACAATTAATTAGATACTTAGCTTCAGTCTGTCATAATATGTATTATATTAACTAGCCATTAAGATAATTGGAATAAAGTCTTTCAGGCCTTGCCAGAGCCCTTTGTCCTCAGAAGGGCTTAGGGCATTCAGCCACGTTTCTGCAGGAAGCAAAATTTGACCAGAAGGAAAAGGCTAAATGAAGTCACACACTGTCAGTAATTGAATCCCTCGGTAGGTTCTATAAGTCATTCATACAGAAGTATCACATTACAAGGTACTGTAAGTTGTTCATATGAAAGTATCACATTTTAGGAAACACCACAGGTGTAATTTAGACCCAGGTAATGTGATGTAGGTTAGAACCTAATGTAAAGGAGAAGTTTGGATGGTATTTCAGAAACACTGATTCACTGTACAACCTTCTTCCAGGTCTGAAGAGAAGGAATATGAAGGAGAAGAAGAAAAATGAAGAAAGATGAAGAAAATTAAGAATAAGAACCAGAAGAATGAGAAATACGAAAGCTCGTGTTTGAAAAGGCAGGAATTAGAATTCTTCACCTTGCATGTCTGTTTCAATCTACAATATTCCCATCTCAATATCTCATAAAAAACCCCACAAATATATGGAAAAAATACTGTTGGAAAAAATGCTTTTAGAAAAACTCCCAAATACATTACTTATGGTAACTTTTTAAAGTGTTTGAGCATGTAACTGCAGCCAGAGAAGAAAGGACTGAGAATATATGAGAGGAACAACTCTTCAGACACCAAGGTCAGTGAAGAAGGAGGGGGAGGAGGTACTTCCAGCAATGGAGCTGAGATTCCCCTGTAGCCCATGGTGAAGACCATGGTGAGGCAGCTGCCCCCTTGCTGTCCATGGAGGACCACAGGGGTGCAGAGATTCACCTGCAGCCCATGGAGGAGACTCACACCAGAGTGGATGGATACCTGAGAGGAGGCTGTGAACCTGTAGAAGCCCATGCTGGAGCACGCTCCTGGCAGGGAACTGCAGACCTGTGCAGAGAGGAGCCAATTCTCCTGGTAGGACTTGTGACCCTGTGGGGGACCCACGCTGGAGCAGGCTGTGTCTGAAGGACTGCACCCCATGAAAAAAGTGGCCCACATTGGAGCAGTATGTGGAGAACTGTTGCCCATGGGAAGGACTCACACTGGAGAAGTTCATGAAGGGCTGTCTCCTTTGTGAGAGATCCCATGCTGGATCAGGGGAAAGACTCTTTTCCTGAGTAGTAGCAGGAACAGCATGTGATGCACTGACCCATAATCCCCATTCCCTGTGGCACTAGTGGGGAGGGGAAGGGTCTGGGAAGGAGGGAGGAGTGGGGGGAAGGTGTTTTTACATCTCATTATCCTCCTCTGATCTTGTTAGTAATAAAATCAATCAATATACCGAAGTTCAGACTATTCTGTCCATGATAGTAATTGGTGAGTGATCTGTTCTATCTTCATCTCAACTCATGAACCTCTTGCTGTATTTTCTCTCCTCTGTCCAGTTGTAGAGGGGAGAGCTAGAGCAGCTTTGGTGGGTACCACCAGTCCAGCCAGGGTCTACTCCCCCCACATGTACTTTGAATAGGGCAGAATACTCTAAGTATCAACGAAATAAAGCAAGACTGTGTATGCAAACAAACTGATTTTTTTTTCAACATACTGTCACAGATAACAGATAGATTCAGATAGACATGGGCCACTCAAGATAGCTAATAATGATATACTGTGTTGGAAACTAACACTGAGTCAACTGCAACAGTGTAGGTTCCACAGTGCTGTATCTATAAACAAGGAGAGTCTAATTTCTGCACTCTTATATTTCATTATTTTCTCTTTATTTAATCTTTTCATTGCTCAAAATTTCCTTTAACAGTTATCCATGCTTTTACTTCTTATCTCTTACTCAAGCTGAATTCTGTTGTTTCCAAGTGTGTACCATATTTCCCTCACTTTTCCTCCTCAAAAGCGTCCAGAGATTGGCAGCCATCAATTAGATTGTAGTGTCATTGTAAATTATTTATTATATTTCATAATGAAAAACAGCACTTGATGTTGCAGTAAGATGAGATCCCCGACATAGTCCCTCCTAAAAACTTCAATCAAGAATCACATTCTGCTTGTCATTTATAAATTCAATGCAAAAGCTAAACAAATCTTTATTTCCTGATACATTAGGAAGTTTTCAGTTACTTCATGCATTTCTTGAGGAAAAGAAACATTGGTTGTTGGTGTTTCTGCTTCCTGGAAGTGGCAGCTGTAAGATTCACCTGCTCATTTTTCAACTTCAGGCTATCAGTGCTACGTGGCACCCCTTGGTCCCCTCATCTGGAGGACCCATGGAGACACAGCACATTTTCCTCCCTGTCAGCATGCAGCAATTTCCAGCACAGTGAAATTCAGGGCCTTCATACAGCTGATGTGCTTGTGGGTCTTGGCCTATTGCTGAATGGGGAAATAGCCAGGATGTGCACTCACACATCAGAACTGGGTGTGCTCCTGCTCCAGAGACAAGACAAAGCCTGAAACAACCACAGATGAACCTTCTATTTCACACCCTTTCAGGAGAAAAACCCCATAATGACATCAAAGACCAGAGACACATTTTCAACTTATGAGGAAGGTAAAAACCCCAAAGCAATGTCAGTAGAATTAACAGCAATTTAAGTCAAATATGCTCAGCATCTGCAATGGCCCCTAGGATTTGTCATTTTTACATTGTAGTAAGGAAACTGGAAGTCCTAGGAGGCCAGCCTCTAGCCCAGATAGATCCATGCCTCATCCCTGAGCACCACAACAAGGAGCCTATTAGCACTGACAAGGCTGACAGCCCTGAAATTGCAGACTTTTAAAACACCGACATTCTTGGCCCCAGTGGCACAAGGCCTTAGGACCTGTGCCCCAAATTTTGGGCAACACCTCAGGACCTCTGGGTGTCAAGCATCTGGCTCTGCTGTAAGGCAACAGAGTCCCTGATGCAGAACAGAAACCACAATCTCCATTTCGGGGAACCACACAGGCACAGTCATGCTGCCTGGGCCACTGGCAACCTATCTGGAGAAACTGTGCTGGAGACACAGATCCCAGCCTAGAAAGTGTAACATGGCATCTCTTTCCATCTCCAAGCACGGTAGCACTGAAAACCTCGTTTCTATTGTTGAGAAATTAATTGAACACAAGACATTAAATGGTCACCTCATTCTTAGTTTCAATAATGTTGCTGCCAGATTTTCAGCTATTTGCTGCTATCACCTAGGTGTCTTTCTTAAACAAAATAATTTTAGAAATTATTTGATCAAAAAGGGCTTTATAAATATCCATATCAGCTTTCAATATACAGGTATTATATTTAGAAGGCAAATCTGTTATATAAAAAGCATTGAAACAAATAGATCCGACAAAAATGGCTGAACACTTCTTTCATAGATATATGTATTTAATGGGCTCTACCTCAAAAATGGTGTCTATGTTAATTTTTCTTAGCAAGGATTATGACTCTTCCTAACTCATGGAAAATTCTCCAAAACTGATGAAAATTCAAGTGTGTATGAAAATAAAGAAGTCATTACTAGCTTCAGACTGATTTTTACTATATTTGTCAAGAACTTTGGGTTTCATAATACTTTGAAATGTGGTTTGTATAAAGCCTTTCAAATAGCAGGTTTCCTGCATAAAAGCTGACAGCAGTAATAAACAGGACAGAAAACACATCTTTGGTTAAACTATTTTAATGAGGCAGCACTTAAATCATTAATGGACTGAGTCAGTGACTTTAGTAACCATGAGTTAGTTGGCAGGTTCCACCTACCTAGATTTCCAAGGTTCTTAACAGCCACAATTACACAAATAGATTCAGTATTATGTTCCTGATTACCAGATAAATGAAAGATGCAAAAAGGAATCTAGTTAATGCCTTTATAATCACACACAATTACCTTAAAAGGATAATAAAGAGGAAAGAGAAATGTTCATAAGTTAGGAAATGCCAGACCTACAGTTGCTTTTACAATGTTAATTTAAGACCCTATGCATTATGACACAGCCTTATTTATATGGTTCATAGTTCTTTCCCTATCTCTTTCAAAGCAATGGGTGGACTCACACTGTGAACAGATCAACATGTGCAGTGGAACAGAATATTTCTGGGGGAGAGTATTTCTGCAGTGTGCAACCATGTTCCATGTGAGACAGAGGTAAAAGAGGGTGAAACACCACCTCAAACATTTTCATACATGTTGTTGGGAACAAATGACAGCTAAGATTTAAGAATCTTTAATTCTTTCTCAGTCTTTGAAAGCAAAGCGGCCTTAATAATTTTTCGTCTTTTTTTCCAGATTCTTCAGCTTCTCCACCGACTGACTCAGACTTACTGCAGAACTTCAGTTTCTTCCTGGACATCTTCCTTTGCCACATCTTGTGACATGCTAAACACATCTTCACCTTAATAATTTCAAAAAAAATCTACTCTCGTGGATTCTCATGAAACTGAAATACAGTCATAGTATTAGCCACCAGTTAAGGACAGAACGGTCCATGCTGAGGTCCAGAGGACAGAAATCCAAGGCTAATTCCTGTGTAGGGTAGACAAGCCAGTGGTACTGATGAAGTCATCTTTGTGCAGTGGAAACCAAGAAGAAACACCATTTTGTCTTGAGTCCAAGGAGCTCTCTTGGTCTCCTTATTTTTTAGCCTTTTTTAATGTATCAAGTACCTGAAAAGCAATGCTATCAGTCTTTTTTGCATTGACAATGATGTAAAACAGAAAGTACAAGTGTCCGAAGCTGAATTTTCTGGGTTTGGTGATCTTTTTATCCCTACTTCTATGTCTGTTTTTCTTCTACTTTCCAAGACACAGGTTCAGCTTCTAACAGCGTAAGTAAGAATAATTATAGCTCATTTTAATCAATTTTCTCTTTCTGCAAAGAGGAAAAGAAAGCAAAAACCTACACACACTATGTGTGTCTTGCTTTCTTTTAGAAGAAAATTTCAGCACACACGGCAGGAGAGAAACACCGTGCTTCAAAATCTTCCCGGTTTGGAAAATCAGGAGAGTAGGACTGCAGGGCACACAGCATAACTGCTAGCACAGATAAAGTTACCAAATCCTAGATGACAAAACTGGTAATTCTCTTTCAAATTAAAGACCAGGTTGTCTAGCACACCAACTCTTTTTTCACTCCTGTAATGCAAAAAAAAAAAAAAAAAAAAAAAGAAGTGCTTCTTTGTGTACTTTACACTATTCCAGAGTTTTGAAAAGCAATTAAGAGTATATAAATAAATTTACCTTTGCAAGTTGATTTTTTTTTTTTTAAATCAACACATATAACCAGAGTGAGATCACTTTTCTTTAAAATATCTTTAAGTATTTCATTCAGAAGTTTTAAAGGTCCCTTAACCCTGACCCTTTCTGAGGTCAATCATATGTGCTATATAGAATAAAATATTACTGTTTCTTTTTCTATTACCTGAGAAATACACATAAAATAAATCCACCATAAGTCCAAATCAAGAAGAAAATTACCTGTTCAGTGCCAAAACTACCTCATCTAATGTGACCACTTCAGTATAAATACACAGGTCTTATCTTGAATGGAGGCAAGACAGCAGAAGATAAAGCATTTTCCCTCAAAGTCAGTTATTATGATATAGATAGCAAAGAAATGCAGAAATTTAAAATACACGCTGAAAACCCAAATGTGTGCAATGCTTTAAACTTGGTCAGTAGTCTAGGAAAGCCAGGTTTTGGCAACTACACAATAACTAAAAGGTTGATAATTAAAATCTGCACATCATTGGACATAGAAAGGTTTGTAATACTGAAATACAGTCACTAGTGAATGTAGAAGAAGCATTTAATTATAACATATAATCTGATAAATATTTATTGCATAGTTCAAGAATTTATCTTGATAAGAGTTAAAGACTCTCCTAATTCACATCCCCCAACAGAGTAGGCATGTTTGTTTACTGGTGGTTTGTCACTGCAGGACATGCCTCTCTAGGTAAACCAAACAAAAATACCTCCAACAAAGCCTTTTCTCTCCAAAGCTGAAAAGGGACAGCATTACAGGCATCAAAATAGATAATAATAATAATAATAATAATAATAATAATAATAATTGGTTTTGTACAGTGACTTTAATTTTGGATAAATGCAAGACTGTAAATAAAACTGTAAATACAATAACTGATAGTTAACATCTGTTTATACTACTACTACATCTACTAATCTGATTATAATGCTGTCTGTAGGAAATGAAACAATTGCATTTGCATGCCTACAGCTCAAGTCTGTTCGATTTCCTGTGGATCATCTGTGTATCTAGACAGGTGTGTTGGCTTCAGGCTATTTTTACTGCAAAACATCTGAAATCACAACTGTGAACTAGTTCTGCAGGTGAGAATTTTCCTGACAGAGCATTTATATGTGAATTTGAAAAGTCACTCGCAGCTCTAAGGAAGAGTGCCTTACTTACTGAACAACCATGGCCAGTGGTTTTAGAATTCACTTACTTGCTGGGACCCATATTTATGATCCAAAGTTTCAGAAAGGTTAGTTTTTACCTGGAAATATTGGGATGTTATTATCTAGGTGCTTGAATATAAATGTTTAGGTACCTTGCATGAGGAACTGGAGTTCTAAAACTTTGCCCAACATTTAAATTAAATAGCATTGTGCCACAAACTGGTAGGAACAGGAACTGCAAAATCTCGAAAGAAAAACTGCCCCCATGCTGCCTGAGGCTGCGCTTACTCAAAGAGCTTAACTTTAGAACTCCTCTTACACCTTCAAGAAATTATTGCTTGAGGCACAACGTGAAGTTCCTATGGGCAAAAAATTCAACTTCAATTCAGTATAATTTTCTTATCTGTCATATTTTAACTATTCTTTTTCAAAGCTGCAGAAAAAAATATACAAACAAACCAAAGTTTTTCTAATGGGCCGCTGATCAGAACTGTTATTCTGATGGTGAAATCCCAAAGGAAAACATGTTTCAGATATGAAGTATTCCCTCCAGAGTCCCTGGCAGTCATAGAAAGAAGAACTTCTTGATGTATAAAGACAGTGTCACCATTGTCAGAGAATACTACAGCAGGAAATGAACCACAAATAAAAGCAATGTCGTTCTTCCTAGGAATCAAAATAGTTGTTTTTTCACCTACAGTAATTCTGAAGAATAAAATCCTAATGAAAGCTTGCACGCATGGGAAAAAAACCACTTGTCTCCAGATTTTTTTAGTGTGCGTGTACTTGGGCAAATAAACTGATAATTTATATAAGGCAAGCTTGTACACAACATATAGAGAAGGTCCCCATCAAGAGATCAAAATATAATTTTATAGAAGGTGAAATAATATACAGTTCACAGCCAACCTCACTTTTCCAACAAATGGAGCCATAAATGCAATTTTCTGTCCTTTGCTCTCAAGAATTAATTTTAAGGTATTCATATTTTTCTTCAAGTATGTCTTAAGTCTCAATTAAACCTCAAAAAGCTACAATAAAGTAACATTAAGTACGAACTTAAACCCATCTTAGCAAGGAAATTCAGACTTAGGCTAAAAATTTTGTCTCACTGTTCATCTTTAAATCACTCTGTTTTGGTTAGCCAGAATTGTTAGAATTGTACAGCCTGGAGAAGTGTGTGATTTTTCATACAGCACAGTACATATGTTCCAGCACTTAGGTGAAACGAAAGTCAGAATTTTTAGCATTAACTCTGAATTTCTTTATCTTTGAAGGTTTAACTGAAGCATCTATAATTGCTTTAACACGAGCTTTTAACATTATATCTTTTCACCTTGGAATAGGAAGGGGAATTTCAAAAGCTCCTATTTTGCTGTGTACTTCAATGGCACTTTCTAAATTTAAAGGATTGAGCACTGCTTACTACATGAAACTGAATATATGCATTTTTAAATGGCATTTAGACATGAGTGGCTTAAATGTGGTAAAAAAGGCTTACACATTCCCAATATAAGTTACAAATTCAAACATTCGGGCATGAAAATCCCTTCCCTAAGTTGTTTTCAAGCTTCATCCTTTTTTTCTGTAATAACTAAAGCAAAGCCACAGTAGCTGCAGCCATTTGCATCTAAGGAAGAGATGTTTTGCTTTGGTGATATAGTTAATGAGTCTAAAAATATTCAGTATAATAATTCTGTCAAAGCCCCCACAGTCTCCTCAATGAGCAGAAGCCTGCAGGATTCCAATGGGGAGCCAAGTAATGAGCTCTCAGCATTCGCTCCCACACCGTCCAGACGAAATATACTCGGGCCTCCACGGTTCCACATCATTAGCAACATGAAACAAAGACACATGCTTGACTTTAATAAGCGACTAAAGTTGCTGGCTTATTAGGCTGTCACTGCACATAAACTCTATTTCAGTGTGACAAAACAGTTCCCTGCAAACAACAACAATCAAAAAAAAAAAAAAAAAGGAAAGAAAAAAAAAAAAGGAGGGGAACGCCTTTGCAAACGGAGATTGTTATAATTTAATATAGTAAGTGATTGAGCGAGTTGAGTGGAGGCACACGGGAAGTGATGGGTTTCTGACACCGACTCTCACGGGCACGCCGCAGACTGCGGTTTCACTGCTGGAGACAGCGGTTACGGTGGGCTGCAGTGATCAGACTACGGGCATATGTGACTGAGTTTTAGTTGATATTCCTGCAAGACAGGAAGTGCAGAAGCTTATTTCCCACTGGGAAAAGGTTCAGGCATGATTAACTTGGGCATGACCAAATAGGTCAATGATATGACAATGTGTCTAGCACAATAATTAAGTGGGAAAATGTGTGTAATTTGTTTCTTCTTGTTCTTCACATACCAATAATGCATTAGCAAGGATTCATTTAATCTCCTTCATTATATAAAAATTGATAGCAACACAGTATGATAGCTTTCATTCGAATATATTCTTTCAAATTATATTTATCACCTCAGCAAAATAGTTGCACCGATGAATACTTCTCAGTGTTTAAACTTTAATGTTTTGACTTGCAGAGCTACTGAGAGCTTTTTATACGTCAGTTTCTTCTAAAAGTATAAACACAAAGACAGAAAAAATATTATAATATTTACACTTTATAAAGGGTGGCCTTTATCTTAAGTAAAACTCAGCATTAGGGATGTGCAGGAAAGAATCCTCCTGTGCCACAAGCTGATTCCCAATTTAAAATGTTCTCCTGTTTCATACCAGGGTGACATATGTGAAAAGCTAGGGACTGAGGTTAACAGAGGGGTTCACTGATGCCATAAGTCAACCAGCCACTGGATATGGCACTCATCTGAAGATTGACTATCAAAGCTCAGGTTCTCTGTTCTGCATTAATTCAGAGCAGGCATGGATATTTTCACGCACTACAAAGTCACCAGTAGAGCTTCAAGAGAAGAGAGTGATAAAAATCTAACCATACACATTCAGCAGCATGGACTTAGAAAACCTGAGATTATTTGGGACAGATGCTGAAGTCCCAGTTCTGGCAACTCAAGGTGAGTAGAAATACTGTCCTAGGCTCAAAAAGCATGTCCCTGTTAAAGCTTCTAAATAAAGCCCTATGAAAAATTCAATTCTGAAAACCTGCAATTTTTCAAAGGAAAACATCTCTCATGCAAATATACTCAGTTTCTTTAGATATTTAGCTCATTCAGAATACTTTTCATAAATGTACTTGGCTTTCTGAGCTCATTTGCAGATTCTTTTGATAGTGGTAACACACTTTCAGGAGGAAGCCATCTTAATATTGTTACTGACATATTTATACATGGATTGGTGGGCGTGTTTCAGAGAATGATATACTGATTCAAGGGTAACAAAGATCTATATTTGGGAGAGAATTCTGTAACAGTGTTCTTAATTTTTTTTGTTTTGTTTGGAAAATGTTGAAATAGTGGGGTTTTGTAGGCAATAATTCCTTTTTCATTCCAGTGGAGGTGACACAATTTAAGAGAAACATGGAAAGAAAGACACAGAACCTAACTGTTGGTTCAACAGGCTCATCCATCAGAATTTCCAAGGGGGAAAAAAAAATTAGGTTATCTTTTGACAATTTTAAAACAAAAGAAGTGGTTAATCACAGCTTTTATAAATGAAGACTTGCAAGGATCAAAAGCCCAGAAAAACAGAAAAAAAGCCATGAGCTGCTCTTTTATAAGTTCTTGATGAAACCAGATGATACACAAATAACGATAAAGGGTCCATTACAGCAAAAAGTATAATTCCTTTGCTAATTTCAGATATTATTTTAGGATACTTTAACATCTGGCAGTATGAGCAGAAAGCTTCCTTCATCATGAAGCTCAGGCACAAAGTCTGGAATATAGTGAGGCCCAACTCTGTACTTCCCAACATACACAACACCACAAGCGTTTACATGACTATGGGAACATAAACCTGAAATGTTTCAGTATGTGTATCAAGAAGGACATATATCAAGCACTCCATCATCATATACAACAGTCACAACCAGCTGCTTTTCCCAAAAAGACTGGGAAAGAGAGGCAATTCACCTAGAGCTTTACTAGAGACATGTGAAAAGAAGGACTCAAGTGTGTATGTCCTGAAAAACTGAAAAGTCCTCAGTTCTGCAAGTAACTAACACTTGCTAACCATTTCACAAGCAACATAGGACTTTGTAGTTAGACACAATGAATATAGCAGATGCAAGCAAAGGTAATTAATTTGGGAGAAATTTCAGAACTTCATTGGAAATATTACCTGTAAAAGAAGATGTTGTCATGGAATCTTTCATCTGTGTAGTTTTTACCTAGAACCAGCTAATAAATACTAAATACCAAAATACTGTCAGAGTTACCTTCACAAATTCAATGAAGCACAGAGCTGACCTGGGCAGACAAGGTAGGCTCATATGATTTTTTTTTAATAATCTCAGACATTTTTTCTAATTATATAACTCATTTTGAACTCTTGAAAAGCTTCTATAATTTCTATTAAATGATAAATAAATACATGAAAGAAAAATAAAAACCCAAAAATTTTCCTTCAGCAATAATACACTCACAATCCATAACTAACAGGAAGACAAACAATCCATATTTGGCACAAAATACTGAAACTCTATTTATACCCTTGTTCCCAGTTGATTTAAACCTTCATTAGAAAATATACAACTGTTAGTGCAGAAAAATAGAAATATTTTGTGTAATAAGAGTAAATTATATATGAATGAGAGCCAGGCACCCTTTGACATGCTGCTGATGAAAACCCCTGGCTTCAGGCATACTACTGAATTGGAAACTCTGTTGGGGTAGCACCCCATACAGAATAATGTGAGAATAAAATTATAATATAATAAATTCATCCTAGTGACAATTTTATGCACCATTCGCTACTGTTAATTTAATAAAATACCCTTGCAGGGTACCTGCCCCAGTGTCCCAGAGTGCATGTTCCAATGCCAGACTTAAAGCAGCAGCTGGACTTCACTGAACTGATTGTCAGTCACTATTCAGTGGCTGACAACACTTTAAATGATCATGGGCAATACTTTAGAAAATTACAGCATTCTAGCTATAATTCCATACTAGAACTGTTTCTTCATTTAATACTGGAAGAAAATTATGGCTGCAGGAATCTGGGCTTCACACAGAGGTTCAGAGTAGCTGAAGATCATTCAAGTACCATAGAGATTCTCTCAATGGTTTGTTTGCTATACTTTGATCACCTTGCATCTAAACAGAAGTGTATGAATGTGGAAGGAAAGGGGAAAGTATTTTCTCTTATGTACATTGATTTAGTATCTTTCATTAACTCCCTTCCATCCTATGTGTTCCTGTATAGGTATATCAGAACTGTAATAGATTAAATCTTTTTGCAAGGAGATACAGGCTTATCTCTTTCTCTGTGGTCAGTGTTTTTCTTCACAACATCTCCTTCCTGAGAAGAAAATATGTTCACAAAATATTCACTCAGGAAACCAAACATAATCCCTTTTACAGAATGCTCCACACGACACTGGGGAGAAATCAATTACCCTAAGCTTTTGTTTGTCCCCATAAAAGAAAGAATGCAATTTGAAATATCTGGTGGGTATAGCATCTTCCAAATGGTAGGAAGGAATGCCAAGCATCTTGATGAAGGTCAAAGTGTTAACATGAAAGAAAGCTGGTTATCTGCATTCTACCTGTGTGTCTTTCTCATCCAAAGGCTATCATTGCCACCTGCCTTCCCAGCACATTTGGGTAAGCTGTACACACAACACTGGCACTGGGAAGTATGCACACCATAAGTGCATCAGAGAGCTAAAAAGGGCATGGCTGCCTTAGTTACTCTGTCATTTCTGGCCATATACAAACCCTGACACTGCTAAACCAATGTGGAGGCAGGAAAACTATATTTAAAGCGGGAATAATGCCTACATGTATATAGAACTTCAGGTTGCTCAAGGAAACCATTAAGAAAGAGACCAAGCTCTTGTTGAATGAGCAGTTTTCAAAAATGTGTGTATCAAGGGCGTCACCATAGTACAATCCAGTGCAAAACAACCCTTAGCTAGCAATTCTTCATCATAGAGCAACTCCAATTTAAATTCTTTTCCCAGTCTTACCAAAATCTAAGAAACTTTCAAAAATGTCCGTTCTTGCCCAAATAAAATAAAAATAGTTTCCCATAATTCAACAGAATAATTTTCTGACTTGGGAACAATATTGGCAGATGGACGATTTAATGTTAAAAATCCAAAAGCATATGTAAAACTCAAGTGTCTGAGGGCTTTGACACATGAAGTGCATCTCTGCTCTGTCATTTAGTCACTGTGAATTCTTTTAATTTAAAACAAGTGCTCAATATGAAACAATTTAAGGCAGGCACAGAACCACCATGATATAGCTTAAAAGCCTATGTAGACCTACCAATCACACCATAAGGCATGGCATTTATGCCTCTAGTTAAATGGTTTGCACATCTGCATAAACTCTCTCAATCTATCCATACTGCAGGTGCATCCACACCTGAGTGGGAAATCATACATCCCTCACTCCTAGCAGGATAATTTATCGTGCTGCTGTTACCTGCTGCTGCTTGCAGAACTGCACACAGACAGTCACCATTCTGCAGCTGATGGACAACAACCTGTTTGTGTGTGAAAAATGGGGACTATTGGATTCTTGAGGAAAAGTGTATGGCAGTTTGCCATTAAAGCTTGTAATTTTTTACTGATCCTAGTGAGAGAAAGAGGAAATGTTTTGTGAAAATGTTGTTCTGGAGTTGATACAGAAGGCAGTGGTTTAAGTTTCTAAAGTATTTTGTTATTTATATATTTCATCACAAAATGAACATTCACTAATTATTAAAAATAGCAAAAAAGTGTATTTGGCAATTATTAAAGATAATTGGAAGAACATTTAAAATTTCAGTTTTCCACTAAAGGAATATTCTTCCAGTATTTTGTTATATTATATTTTATTTTCATGAAAATATTTCCAAAAGCCATTTCTGCTTTCCCATTAAATTTTGATAATTTCTGATAGTTCCATTATGTCTAGCTTTTATTAAACTAATTATGCGCTAGTACAACGTATGAAAACATTGACATGAACCTGCTGCATGTAATATAATGATATATTCTAAATACAGCATTACAATACACTCTCTATGTCAAAATATGTTTTTTCTATGATGAAAAGTATCAAAGTTTCGAACTCAATGGCTCTGAAATTTTTCTTTCACAGGAAATTTTGAGATTTTTGCTTTTCAACATAATGTCAAGTATTTTTAAATTATCACAACTTCTTTCTTTTAACCAAGTTTAGTAGATGGTAATTTAGACTGTCATGGCAGGATGATATCTAATTTCCTGGAAAAAAAGGTGCATCACACAAAACTGCCAGCTACTACAAACTCAGCCAGATACACTGGTAAACAAGAGGTTGCAATTTTCACTCCCAGCCAAAGGGCTTAATAAAATACAGACTACTGATGGACCTGGTGTCCAGAATAAAAACTTAAGGATATGAGACCAATATGGCAGACTGAAATCTTCTTTCACTGTGGCCAGATAATGAAGAAAAAAGAGTACTGCCATTCACCACAATAGAAGGAAACCACAATTCCAAACCGAGGAGGAGGGAGATTTCTTTGCCTTGCTAACCCTGCTGCATGTAACAGGAGTGATCAAACTTCTTCTCTTCCACGACATGTAGCTATGAAGCAGCTCCAGTACTTCTCTCCTGTCAGATCTATGTCCCATGGCCAGCACTCTGCTGAGCTGGAAATTACAGAGTAAAACAAATGGACAGCTGGGAGGAGAAGTGAGCCAATAAGGGCTGCAAAGCTCAATACTGTTTCATTGTCTTGGAACCCACGCAAGCACCTGAACGTGAGCTATCGCGAAGTGCAAAGGTGGAAATGTGAAGGTACAAGTTCTGAGGTTTGCAGGCATACTTTAGCACAGGGGTTTGCTATGGTGAGAAAGATTGGACATCTTTGCACTAGGAGGATGATCTCCTCAAGGAAAGTAAAGATTAAAACACATACAGTCTGCTAATTCCTTTGTAAAAGCGTGGTTAATACAGATGGACAAAGACTTATTTCAGCATCATCATCTAGACAAAAAATTAAGGAGTTAAACTAGTAGAGGTGGGATCACTATTGACAATACTTACTTTTAGCAACTGCAACTGAAAAACAAATACAATAAATCCTGCTCTGGCTCCTCCTTTCTTCATTCTATTGCCATGGAAGCTCCCCACTTCAGGCAAGGTGTCCAAAACAGGTAAATAAAAATAGTGCAATTATTTCTTAATTACTCTTTCTAGGAATAACAAACAACTTGTAAAGATGTTAAGATTTTCTGTCTAAAATTAAAGTTGTCCGGAATTTATGCAAAGCTCTGCCCTCAAATAAATGTTTCTAGTGATGTGAAGATTCAGAAAACGCTTCAACAGCAATAACTGGGATGGACGCTGTGTTGTAATAATTTGGATACACTTGACTAATGCAGTTATTCGCAATGAGGTTGGCACAGTGCCCAAAGCACTGAGCAAACAAATACGGCAAGACATTCGATTTAACATCTCCCAACACCGCGTTGAGATCTTTGTTCGGTCCAGGGGTATTGTGGACACTGTAGCGCACTCTATCATCAAAAATTACCGAAATATATTTATATTCCTTTGTTAAATTCACTAGTGTGTTTTATGCAAAAAAATGCTGGTGAGGCACAAGCATTTTTAATCAAATTAGTATGCAACATAAGGCAGCTGTGTATTCAAATGGGCTTTTAAGCAATTTGGTTGTTTTCTTTATAATAACAGGAAAGAACATTTTGATTTTGAAGGTGACAGAGGCAATATTACCAGAATTAAACAATCTGAATTAGCTTTTTCATGAAATGTAATATGTTTTATGCTTTTAGATGGGATGCTCCACTGCTTTCAGATGAGCCTTTCACTGTTACAGTCAATGGCCAGGAACAGAATAAGCTCTGGAGGTAGGATTATCCTCAAATTTAATTTTTTTTTTAGAAGAAGCTAATGGCAAATGTTTCTAGCAAACTTTAGGTGTGCCTAGTTATAACTAGAGAACCAAGACAGGATATTAAAGGAAAATATAACTATGAAATTAGTAAACAAAGTTGGACAATTTGCTTAGCCTGAATTTGATGTGTGAAATGAATATAATCTCTAGAAGGCTTTATATATATATATATGTATATATGTATATAATATCTATAGTGTGCATTGTACATTTTATATAAAATATTATATATATTTTTGTTTTCAGATACACATAGGAAAACCATAATAGAAATAATTTCCATATGAAATATAATAGAAATTATTTCCATATACAATATGCTGCCAAAGAAACATATCTTCCAAATATGTGCATTGTGTAACATTACAGAGATTTCTGTGAGGAGTGGATATGAATTTGTTTTTGTCACATCTCAAGATGAGGAAGTTTTTCTCTGTTCAATAAAACTAGAGTTTTAATCAGATTCACAAAGTATACTATTCACTAATACTGTAAATAAAAATTCTCTGGAAAAATAACCTAACTCAATATTTTATATCATTCATTGACTTTGGAGTCAAGTGTACTGAACATAACTTTTTTCTTAACTTACACTGACAACAGTTGTTCAGCAAATCAGACTGGATTCCTGCAATCTGACACTTCACCATAACCCTCCCAGGTATCCTGGGAGTTTTCCACTTGCACCTGTGCAAATCCATTTCTTCAGAGAAGCCCACACAGAGGTATCTGTGTATTCTGTGTGTTAGTCTGATGAGCTCAGCTGGCCTAAGGAAAGCAAATCAGGGACATGGGAGTGACAGAAGAGAGTGTAGGATGCCTACAGAGCATGTTTGTTGTAGTGACCTACAATAGAAGCATAAGTCTGTACAATTCTTGACATGTACCTTGCAGTAGAATGACAAATTGGAGACTGCAAGGGTCCCTGTCCATGGCAGAGGTGGGTGAACCGAATGATCTTTTAGGTCCCTACCAACCCAAACAATTTTGTGATTTTATGTTTGTTTTTTTTTTAAAGTAACTAGCCTGGACTTTGCACTGAAATCATACGGTGTTCATTATCATTTAGGGTCAAGAGATTAAAACCCTACTCCTTGGTTTAGGAACCTCTTCTAGAGTGCCGATTACCACTCCTCTGGCCTGAGTTTTCACCAGGGTGGTGATAGCTGCCTGCTCTCTGAGGGCTGTATAGGGCACAAAAGTACCCAGGAAGGTGGTTCTCTTGTGGAGTGAGTGCTAGGAAGCATTTCCAAACTTTGCCAAGAGCACTGACAAAGCTCATGGATCTAAAAACATGTTTTGCATGTTACGAAGCTCTACTGAAGTCAGCACTTTCATGGTTACAGAGTAAACCTTTATGTAAATCTTTTTTTTTTTTTTTGACCATGTAATCTGGAAATTTCAATTCACACTTTTTTTTTTTTTTTTTTCCAGTTGAAGTGAATAACTACCTTCTCTGCCTGCCACAGAATGAAGTAGAGAGTAAGAGGTTTGATACCTGGCTGTGTCAGTTTATTCCTAGAATAACTCAGAGAGGAGTATTACTGGGATCCCGGCCTGCAGTAGGAACACAAGAGTCATAGGGTAATATGAGAAGTGCTGGAAAGGAGTCTGCTTGGTGGATGACAAAAAGTAGTCATTATTTCAGTGGGTCTGAAAGAAGATGCACATCCAATATGACATTTCAAAAAAAAATTAATTTTTTTCTTGAAGCCTTTGTTACTGTCTTTGTACAGCCATTTTGAGCACCTTAGAAATAGAAAACCACACATTTGGAATAAATTAAAACAAACACATGGAATTGTAGAGGGATCAACGCTGAACTTCTCAAAAGAAGAATAAGACGAAATACTTACGCTATCTGCTAGTTAACCAATGCAGAAATCAGATTGCTATTGTTTAAAATTATGTTTGGGCTTCTTTCTGATGTATTACTTTAGCCAATTTGCTCTTACTACATGAAGGAAGTTAGACATGCAGCCCTGACATCAGAAAACTAAGTACCATCCCTATCACCATTACCAAATAACCAAAAAGTTCCTGAAGGCAATCTCTGAAATACAAGGAAAGAGCTTTATAATGGAAAGGAACAGGCCAAAATTACATAGCCTTTCTTACAATTTTATGCTCTCCAACAACTGAGATAAGGAGTCTGGCAATATAAGACCTGTAATCACCTAGAAATAGAGGTAGAGCATTCTGCAATATTGCCGTGATACAATATGTCAAGAGAAAGAGAATTATTCAGAAAACTTCAGGCCATTAGAGTTAGCCAGCATTCTTTTGCAATGATACTACTAGAAATAATGGTATAGGACAAGACTACAAGACATTTAGAAATGGGTGATTTATTTAGGGGCAGACAGCATATATTAACACTAAAGGAAAATTGTGTTTGACAAACTAGTTTGAATTTGATTATTTTAATGTTCCGTTGTTGAAGAAATGAATTGGTGCCTGCAATTTATCTGATTTTCAAAACTGTATTTGATATTTGTCATGAAAGAGACCTAGTTTACAAAGGGGGAATTTTAGGCAGTTATTAAAGAGAGTAAAAATTATCTCAGAAAAATGAAAGAGCATGTCAATTAACAATAACACTTCAGGTGGAAAAACATATACAATCAGCAGTCAATAAGCACCACTTTACTTGACCTATTGCACAAATTGCACTGAAATCAATGTCAAGAATGGCTAGATTTAGTGGTAAAACATATTAGGACTAACAACATTGCATTGGGTTTCTGGTAAATAGATAGTAAAATTGCATCAGCATAGTTTATCTCTGGAAATTAAATCAGTTCTGGTGCTTTTTCACACTATAATTCCTCATTCTTCCCCTCTTTTTTGCATTCAGTTGCTCACTTTTTAATTTAGCAAATCTTTTTCAGAAACTGTGAATACTTTTTTGTATTAAAAGAGCTATATAACCTTTAGATATTCATACAATGCATTTATTTCAACAAAGCCCAAACCCTGGGTTTATCTATAGTGATTTTCAGTGACTCATACTCAAGAGCACGAATCAATATTCTACAACTTCTCTCTAGAGAAGTTTCATTTCTGTCTTTGTGTTGTGACAGGGACACATAATACTCCTATCTTAAAACCTCTTAGATCAGGGCACTAGATACAATGCCTTCAGACAAGCAAGGAAAAGTGGTTTGCCTTACATTCTTTTGGTTTAACTTCTAATAAAATATTTATCTTAATGCAAACCTAAAATTTTTCAGGAAGCACTCAGTCTCAGCTCTATTTGCTTTAAGACAAATTGATATATATTTTAATTTTATGCCATATTAACTCTACCACCAAGACACACAAAGGGATCTTTTCATCTCCTTTCAGAGTTGATAGAATCACACTTTTTGAGTGTACTTGGTACGTCAGATCGAAAATTTCTACCAGTACTGCTCTACACAAAAGACTTTATAAGGACTATTTAAAAAAGAGACATGAGAGAGAGATGTGAAGTTCTAGCTCCATGGCAGTGTGTGAAGGTATCAGCCAAGGTGTTGGTGGTTCCAGCATCCACCAGATGCCCAGCAATGTAACCCCTGTTTTTCTTGAGAAGGGGACATGCGGGAAAGGGAGTTGGCAAAGTTGTCATTTAGTGTCAGTGTGACTGCAGGTAAACCTGATTTTCCAGTTTAATGTTCTGCCACATCAGGTCTCCAGGCTGGTACCCAGAGCAGGCAGCATGAGGGAAGAGCTAGACTGCAGCTGCAGCAATTTAGATTTGCTGAAGCTGTCCTGGGATTGTGTTCTGTGTTTGAGTAGCCCCATGAAAGGTGGCTGCTATCTATACTCAGGAAGAGTGTTTTCGGTGGGACACTTGTGGTGGAATTCTGCACCCTACCTCAGTCCTCTCTCACCTCAAATAGGTGTTGCCGCTTCCTCTATCCCTCACCCCTCGTGGCTGTACTATGGCACTTTGCTGAAGGACTGGGGAATCACTCACTCCAAAACCATTCCCCCTTAGTGGTTAACTGCCATCAGTGTCTGATTTCAAACAAGAAGCAGCAATAGGCTACAAATAACATAATTGTTTATGTGTCAGTGTGGGTTCTTTTTAATTTGAAGGTTGACACGGCATGTCAGGTTGATTGAAAGATATATCCCTGCTGTAAAATGTCAAGTAGCCATAAAAGGGAGGTGCTAGAATTTCACACCTCATTGAAGGATAGGGTTGATGATATACCAACTGGTTGAGTATACAAGGGAACTTCTGAGTATAAAAAGAGCCTTTGTTCTAATAAAGCATCATTTATTCACCTGGGTCATGTGTTCTGTTTATTTAAAGGAAAACACAAAATCTATCTAGCCCCCCTAGAAGTTTTGAAAGGTAAGAGTGACTCTACCATGTAAGGTATAACATTAAGAGAGAGGAACATTCACAAAACCTAAAACACTGACAACCACCTTATTCAGAGGGAAGCAGAAAGCCGGTTGAAGATGAGAATTGACATCTGTTTGCAGGGTAAATAAATGCAGTTTTTCTTTTTTAATCTTAGTTAACATCATTTGTATCCATGTTGTCACTTTTTTAATACTCTAAGTGCTGTTACAGATTCAGACAAAAAAAATTAAAGGAAGTGGTCAAAATTACTCTTCACTGAAGGGGGAGTGACACTAAAACCCAGGCCTCTGGAATGCCTTAAAAAGTGTTCTAGTATCCCACCACATCCTCCCTATGGCCAGAAAGTAAAGAAAAGGTTTCCATCTGTATTATACAGGTCCAGTAGGAGCAGAAGAACCAGGAAAAGCAGGAGTGGTTGGCAGTGAGTGCCAGCACCCTTGGAAGTTCCCTGACATACAGTAATAATGTGAAGGGATAATAAAAGTTTGGGCCCCAAAAATCATAGAGGGACTGTTCTGCAAAATCCCAGCATTAAGGGTTTTCAACAAGTGGAAGACTCAAATTCACATTCTCACTGTCTCATTTAGAGCAGAGATTTGAAAGAAGATGTCATACCTTTCAACTGTGTGCCCAGATCTGGGACCTCCATTATTTTGGAGTTTATTCCTTCAGTGTTACTGATTAAACTATTTCTTTTAGCATAATTTACTCAAAATTTATTTCAGGCCAGGATTCTACTGTTAGATGAACATTGTAAATGACTATTTCATCCTTTTTGTCTCCTTCAAAACTAATTATTCACAGTGTGTGACAATACAGTGAGAAATCAAGGCAGACTTAGCCAAGGATAATTTGTAACCTTGTCATTCAGGCAGGTGTTCTTGGGAAAGGACGGAATTTTATTTTCAATAATATTAATAGGATATTTGAACCTGGGAGGATACTGAGCACCAGGATCACTGACATTTAAGTGGAGAAGTACTCTATCTCCCCTTGCTGGAAAATATCAAATGCTTTCTGTAGATCTACCCATTGGTTTGCAAATATCTTGTTTCTAATCAAAACAAAGTGATTATTTTCAGAAGTTAAACTTTCATTTTCTACAACCTACAACACTTTTTTCCCTCTTTCTGAAATTCTGAAAATCTTAGTTTTAGATTAGCCTAAAACAAATTTGAAGAATTCTTGGTATTTGTTTTTAACTAAAAACTGACTTGCACAGCTGTGCTATACCCATTGGTGGTAGAGTAAGATTAAAAAAAATGCCCAATTTTTTTTCTGGTATACTCTTTTATTCAAGCCTTTTCTCCAGTTTACTTATTTGTAAATAATTACAGCAAATGTAATGTACTGGTGCACTAATGCTGCAGTCCAGATATTGTAACTTCATTAGATACTACTGTTAAAATCCCCAAGGGAGTAGGAACACACTTCCTAGCATGGCAAATAAATGCCAGTGACAAAACATGCTAAAATTGAAGAGGAATTTGACTCACTGTCACTAGGAGATAGTAGAGGATTCAGAGCATCATGATGGTTTCCCTTATTCCCACCAGACACTGTTTTATGGACAGGAATCAATATCAGCAATACTGTTAATTTTACATTTTCTTCAGTGGACCTACCCCTTCTGATTCAACCCTTCACTGTTCTTGGGAGTTATCAGTACTTGCATACTTTGGCATGTCTACCTAGCAAAGGCTTGAAGTGGTTCCACACTGGCAACAGCAGCACATGAGTTCCTCTTTGTTTTTCTGCCACTTCAAAATCAGGTTTTCTGGACACTCTTCAAACCACTTGGTTCTCTGGACATGTGCTTTCATACTCTATTGATTGACCAGATATTAAAAATAATCCCTAAAAGATCACATGCTAAGAAAAAAAACAAAGGGTCAGCTGGGAGACCTATAATATCATGAACTTCCTGGGTTTACAACTTTCCTACTCGTTTTCTTAGGTCGGGGATCTTCATCTGAAAGCTGAGGAGGCACATATGATTTAATTTTTTTTTTTTCATCTATTGCTTCCATACAAAACTGTATGCTTTAACTGTGTACACTCCAGCTTGTTAATGTAATGCTTTCCTGAGAGCCATTGCCTTGTCTCCTTATTATTGTCAAGAGAAAGCCCTCTGACTCTGCCATTCTTCCTATGGAAGGTTATTTTCTTGAATCTCAGTAATTTCAAGACTGCTGGGACAGCAGAATGACATAGCTGTTCTTACTGTGTTCCCTTCTCTATTCCATGGATGCTTACAATGGTGGGCACTGAAGTATCTAACGGGGGTAAGATGTTGCCCATCGGCATCACTGAGCTGTTCTCGCATAGTCTGTGGCAGCCCCTCATTCTTACGCTCAGAAGGGAACCTGAACGGCTTTTAGTGGACATTAGTGATAGTAATTATTTCCATAGCAGGACATGGTTATGATAAACACCTGAAGTAGAACACTGAATGCCAGAGCAGACTGATGCATGGCATATACCAAAAAAGTCTAAACCTTTCATTTACACTTGGTTGGGAGATAGGCCTGTTTTGTAAGATGTCAGCCATTGTTGTTGTAATGCTAATGAGGCCTTCAAACAAATCTGCATTAGGCTATTTTCTGTGTCTTTGTGAAAATTACTTATTTGGAAGGCTAACGTGATTCATACTATGCAGCAGTTTCTTCCTCTCTTTCAAGGGATAAAGCGATTCTTCTTTCTCACTCCAAATTTCTGTTTTGGAGTGATCTATCTCTCATTTTTTAAATCAATATGGTAGCCATAGAGCTGTCAATTTTCATAATATTCCTTGCCCTCAGTACATGGGACAGCAATTCCACCCGCTCTTCTCAGAAGATGGGATATTATCTGTCTGTACAAACTTGAATAAAATGCTCTGCTGACGGTTTTTGTAGTTTCCTTGGGGTGGTTGCTTACACAGAATTACATTATCCATATATATAATTTCTCTTTTTATGAATCCTCTAGATTATTTAGATAATTACAGAAAACTACAGAGCATGTAGTAGGATTGGAGTTGGCCAGAACATTGTTAGAATTTTTCCCCCTTCCAAATTGAAAGAAAATGAACGGTGTTTCTTTGTAAGAAACAAAAGCTTGCAGTATCTTAACCCCCACACACACTCCTTGTCAAAATACCAAAAAGAGACATTCAACACAGTCAGTTGAGAATTATTTTGTTAGACTATTTCCAGCTAATTGTAGCTGAGACCATTCTTGCTGATGTATGCTATTATAATCCTTTTAGAGCAGAAAGGTTTAAGAAGGCACAACACAAAGTCACTACCAGTTTCTAGAATAACAGTTTGTGTAACAAGGCGTATTAATCTTGTATGTTAAACTATTAAGAATTTTTTACTTTTTCAAGCAATCAAGCGTGGAAAATGTAGGACTAAAAAGACTTCAATGTAAGTACCCTTACTGTAACATTCGGGAAGAGTTACATTGTAGGTGTGTTTTATAATCATGAAAGATTCTAATAACTGTTTACATACTAAAAGGGAAAGCAAAAATATGATTATTAATAATTCAGAGTATTTTGTTTATTGGTTGCTGCAAGTTTTTTTGGTCAGTTATTAAGTGCTAAGTCAAGTTACTTTACCACAAAATATTTTTATAAAGTATTTGCAAGATTAAGCTCTGACACTGTGACCTTAATGATGCTCTTAATGTAAGTTTGAAGTAAATGTGAATGAACATGAATTTATGTAGCTAATAAGAGTGCAAATCTCGAACTATTAATCCATGCAGTTAAAAATTAATATCTAAAGTAGACAAAATAAGATATCGATATTTTTGAACTTTTGAACATTTCTTCAGGAAGTTGTTTACTACTCTGGAATTATTCAATCTGGCTACTTTACATGTAAATAAGAGGAAGAAAGTAAAAACTTGAAAGAAAAAAAAAAGAGAGTGTCGAATTTAATAATGGAATCTATTCTGCTTACTGATTCTGCCTTTTTTGATTAAATAGGTTTGATTAAATCAGTAATAATTCCAACATCTCTGTAAAGCGTTACAGAACAAACCAGTGTTATATTAGGGGCAAGTCAGCCCACATACATAGATTTCCCAGTACAAAAGTCTCACAAAAAAGGAATCAGGGCAAGGTTTACTTCCTAAGGCAAGCGTGTTGCAAAACTTGTGTAAGTCAAATCTCCTACTTAAATGGATACAAAGGGTTTTTATGGATACAGAAATAAGACATAATATTTATAATATTATTATTTATTATATATTATATATTATTATAATAGCCTTTGTTATTTATTATATTATTATATTATTTATATATATAATAAATATTATTAATAATAATAATATTTATCTATGTGTTAGGACAAATTGTTCAGAACTCCTAACAATATCCATCTCTTTCTACTTTGCTTAGTGAAGGAGAGGTGCTTTCCCAGTCCCTCTTTTTCTATTCTGTTCAGTCCGGTGCATAGAGTATGGAAAAACCATAAGGATGTGGGGATAAAGTAGGAAACAGTGATTCCTTTTAATTTAAGGTAGAATCTGTAAAGGTATAAAAAAAAATAAGCTAATGCATTAAGGTATAACACTACCAGTGGAAGAACTGAGCTCACAAGTTTTCTTTGATTATTTCTTTCTAAGTGAAGCTAATGATATGCAGTAATTAAACACATGAAAAAAAACCTCTACATTATTTTATGTTTTGCAAAAGATAATTTTTGTTTATTTGCCTGATACCCCTTAACTCAAAGGTTGACATCACGACCTTCTCAGCATTGACTCCTGTCAATATAGCACTGAAAGAATATTTCATCTGCAGTCAAAATTGCTGGTTTTGTGAATCAAGATCTAGTGCCCAACGGCATCACCATCCCTGACCCCTCTGTTTGAAAACTGTGTACCGTAAGAAACCTAAGCCACTAATACTCCTATTCATCTCATTTGTCTTAATACCACAGGTGGCCCTAAAGTACAAAAGGGTCAAGTGTTCTTAAAATAACTATGACTATGGAGGAAAAAAAAAAAAAAAGGTAATTTTCCATCATCTTTACTCTCCAGGCATTAGAGAACATTCAATTTTAAAATTAAATACCTAACCAAATTATCAAATATCTACATTTGTTTTACCAAATAAAAATAAACCAGCAAACCAAAACAAAGAGATTTCACTTGCTGTAATGGGACACCTTCTTCTGGGTGACAGTAGGATTGAATTAACACTGAGGTCCTACAGATTTCACTGCTTTTTGTGATGCAGAAATGTTGTCCTATGCATCAAAACGGTGACCTGATTACCCACTGATGTGTCTGATGCATCTGGAAAGGAGACTGACTTCTCCACAAATTAGCTTGATAACATCCTTTTTCTATCAAAATAATAATTTGGTTTGGTAGCCTGTTGCATTAATTTCTGATTGAGTCATTTGAATTTATTAAGTTATTGATACAAATTTAATCCTAGCATCAACTTTATGTTTACATTGTTTAAATATAATCAGCTCTAAGAAGGTTTAGTAAATTTACGTAATGAAAAACTTATTGAAGATATGCCTTTTTCCCTCATGTTTTCATATAAAACTGGTTATTCTGTCAATGTATTATAGTATCAAAACTCTAAATGCAGAGAGAACTTCAGTTAAAAAACCTGTACATTATGTATTTTTGCTTAGTGGCTACTATCTAGTCTTGGTATACTGCCAAATACCAAATTTCAGCTAAATTACCCATTTCTGTTCCTAATCAAAACATTTCTGAAATCTGGTTTAAAATTTAATTTAGAAATAGATAAAATTATAATAATTTTCTGTTTTTTTCACATTGAATCCTTGAGAGTTTTATTTTTCCTTTAAGATTTGTAAAGAACTGGGAATGAGTAGGACATTTTTTACCAAAATCTTATCCATGCTTTCCTTATTAGTACTGTGATGACATGAAGCAAACCAAGATCTCCAGATAAGTGAACTAAAACCACAATTTAGAGATAGAAATTATTTTTTTGATTATATGAGAAAACTAATTTTTTTTTTCCCATTAGGTCAGTGAACGGATACAACAAAATCAGAAGGAATTCATTGCCTAACCTGAAACCTGACTATTTTTGGCTCTACTTTGTGTTCTATTTGGCCTTTCTAAACAACACGGATATTATTTTAAAACAGTCATATCCCAGGTGAGAAATACACTAAAGACAGAAATATCCAGGAGGGCTCAGACTCAGATATGTGCATGAGAAAGACATGAAAATATGTTATCTGTAAAAGCATAAAAGAACTTCACTTGACTTGCAGGACTTTTTGTATCAAGCATGCTACAGCAGTCTTTTGATTCTAATACGAAACTATAGTAAGGATCATTGCACTAATGCATGAGGATTTGTGATAATGTTGCAGAAATTTTACTGTCAAAACTGAACTGCAGTGTAATGACTTTTGTTATCATGGTTTCTAATAACTATTCAGCATGAATTGACCCTACATATGTTTTACTGCAATAATATGTCAGTTATCCAGAAAGTAAAAAAAAAAAAGGGAAAAGAAACAGGAATCAATAGAGCTCCTTCCTCCAAAATATTACTGTAACATGGGCACCTGAAGATAACAATGAATACAAGAATGAATATTTTACTTATGTTTTAAAGCAATTATAGTTTTCATTATAGTCTTTAAATAAAAGTTATGTGAAAAAAATAGATTATCAGTGTTTTGTAAGACAACGTTTCTTGCAATATTAAGAACAGATACAAGTTCTTAACTTATAATGACATACCATACTTTTATATTTAGGAATCTTCCTTAATTTATCTATAAGAACAAAAGCTGTTTTCTACAGTACAAGCACTGACACATTAGCACAACACATCAGAAGTATCAAATTTTGCTCATCGATTAGATAGTCTAAGCTTATTCAGCACAAAAAGGAAGATATGGTAAATAACTGGATTTGTTTTTAAAGCACAAGCATAATCCCGGTGTGAATATGTTAGTGCATTAAAATTTCCAGAAGAAACTGCTGCTATATATTTGCAGGGAAGAAGTTATATTCAGCAAGAGTTTGTTGCTGTCTTCCACAAAATGATCAATCTACAAATCTCTTACACAGAAGATTTTTGCCACACCAAAATACACAGGTACAAACTAATAACCTATCAGCACTGAAAAACAAACAAACAAAAACCACCGAACAAAACCCACCGCAACTCTCAAACCCAAATATTTAGGGAAAATATTAGGTACTAAATAGGATGAATTTAAAGATATTATCAAGACCTATTAGAGTTTATTCCAAAGTCATCTAGAAAAAATGGAAATGTGTGATTCATCTGATAATGAAGCTAGCACTTTCAACATGACAGACATCCCATTGATCAGTGGAAGGTACAAAGGATATATGAAGAATGTCTTTGTGGAGGGAAGTGTTGTTTCAGAGAGTAAACCACTAAGAAAAACAAATTGATAATAAGAGTATTTCAAGACAAAGAACTATAGAGAAATATTTTTCTTGTTCAGAGTGATATTTGACTACACTGATATTTGATCAAATTAAACATTAGAATCATAGTATCACAGAATGGCTTGGGTTGGAAGGGACACTTTCAAAGCCCCACCCAGCCTGGCCCTGAACACTTTGTGGGTGTTCCCAGTTAAAATGAAGAAAAATAATACTTAAAAAATAGGAATAAAAAAGGCAATTTGCTTTTACATTTGTATTGGTAAAAATTGGCTTCTAATTTTGAATAATTATATACATAGGAAAGGAAATTCTTAGGAATTAAGGATAAACCCACTTCCTTCTTGGATGTTCCTGTCATTGTACAAGTGTACGTATATAGCAGAGCACCAAGAAAAATCATTACTTTGACACTTCTCCAGAACTGACTTTCTGTTGCTGCTGTAATTCACTTATTAGCAAAAATCTGAGAAGAATATGTGTCTTTTCATAGGTAGTGTAAATAATCAACGTGCTTTTTCCTTTTGTCATAATTCCTAAATACTTTCTTTACGTGAGAGTGGCAGGAATATTTTAGTAGTTGGACTAGTTATTTGTTTAACAAAATGAAGAGTTATCAAAAAGGAAATTAGATTGACTCTGTAATCCTTAAAATAGTATTGTGAGTAGAACTTCTATTCTTCATACACATACCACTGCTGAATGGCACAGAGGACTGTTCAAAGTTCAAAACATTGCCATCACTAATTCTTACCTCAAGCTTGGTATGTGTACTGTAATACTGATCATAAGCTCCAATAGAATAGCAACACCTTCATAACTATTTTCTTCATAAACAAGATTTTAAAAAGAAAAGAAATTATTATATAGCATTTCTAATGAAACTAGATCCTGTTGGTATTGCATTGCTATTTTGCTGTATTTTACTATGTTTATTTTATTGTATTCAAATTGAGAAGGAAAAAAGCAATAATATATGCCAGCTCATTTGCAATTTTCTTTTGCTTCCAGACTACATCATTGAGATGCATGATAATATCATCCATACTATGTCCAGAAGAGGAAAACTATTGAGTGGAAAATCTTTTTTGCAGATATTACCAAGAACTATTAAATTCTGAGAATGTGGAAAACAGATACTCTTACATCCAAAGAAATAAAAGGTCCAGTTGATAAACTTATACAGATACATTTCTCTGTGGAGAAGCTGAAAGGGAGTGTGCCCTAATTCTTCATTCAGAAAAAAATACTTTATATTCCTGATATAATACAGTCCCTTTAAGAAAACATTTCAATACTTATAGCATTGCCTCTGCTATTGTATCAATAGACCATAATTTACACTCACTTGGTGAAGAAAGATAGGCAATAATTTTTTTTTAGTTTTTATGTTTTAAATCTCCAACTTCTCCTGCAAATATGGTTATGCCTAAGAACACGTGACTTAAGAGAGCTTTGTTCTGAAATACAGAAGACCTCTATAGTTGAAGAGAACATCTTGGAAGGGATTTTCTTATTTATATTTGTCAGGAGCAAACTGAAATTTTGAAATGCAAAATTAATGGTAGTATTATGAAAAAAAGAGCAATGGATGAAGTTACAGATATAAGACATAAAATGGACTGCTAAGAGTAAAGTACTAGCAAATAATCTGAATTTTACATCTAATGTGTTTTTTTGAACACTTCTACACTGTACATCTAGAAAATGGACTAAAATACCAATATATCAGGACCTGGTTCCTGTGTATGATCTGAGTTAATAAAGATGCTTACCTGAAATTGCTGATATGAAGGTAAGGTCTGATGATAACTTAAATGTATATTATTTTCCGAAATGCAGACATTGAAGGTAATCAAGGAATAACCTAAAACACCTGAACCATATATTTAATGGATTACAATTGGTACTGATAAGCTTTTTTTTGAGAGCTATGCATAAACACAAGGAAAAGAAATAGGAAACATTTTTTCTGTCATTACCACAATGATGTTCTAAAATATCACTTGACTCAGGTTTCATAACACTGTTAAACTAAAAAAATAAAATATCTCAAGTTGTATCTAATGAGTCAATAAAACACATACAAGTTCATTGTCATAGATTTTACCTTTTCTGATTTTCACTTGACTGTTTTTTGAATTAAAGGCTTAGGAGTCTGACTATAAATGTCTTAAAACTCACAATTATGTAACAGTAAAGTAAATTTTAATTACTGCATTAAGTATTTATATACAAAAATAAATACATTTCAGATGCAAAAGTGGAATTTATGAATAATGTATTTTGAGAACCTTAAATGAACTACTCTGTAAAAATAATAAAATACCCCACAGCAAGTAAGCAAAAGATGAAAATATGAAAGTGTAAAATATCCAAGAAGAAAAGGAGAATTCCGGTGATAGGTATTACTGCAAGTATTCTAATGTTATTAAAATGCTGCATCCATTGAATTTTAGAGGTGAGATCAATTAATTGAATGAACAATATTAACACTTATCTGCTGATGGTCACTAGCAGCAGCTTCCAACCTGATACTATTGTCGTAGAGTTCTGTGAGATCTTTACTGTTTAGGTAGTAGTTATGAAAGATTTTATATTCCTGAAATAACCACAGATTTTCTTTAATTATTTGATCCAGAGAAGCCTAAGCAGATAAGTAAATGATTACACTTACTGCCAAACACCTTTCTAAAGAATGAAATGATTGGTCACTTCTACAATTTTCCTGACTCATTCTCTTATGAACTTCTCCAAAAGATAGATGACAAGATTATGGTTCCAATGAAACAAGTGGAAAAACTGTAAACGAATTTTGGGTGGCTAGGATTTTGTTGAATGAATTTATAGTAAAGTAAATATTGTTAATAAATGACTTGAACAGAAAACAATTATGTAAATAGTTACAGTAGAAACTACCAAATAGAACACATCCTCTAACTTACTACAGAAGACTGTTCTGCATAGAAATTATATTGTCTTAATTGCCAGAGAATACATCAAATTCATTCATACTTCTCCTAACTCTTATTTAACAATTTGTAAAGCTGAAACAATGCAACACTCACGTGTTTTCTTAATAATTTTAATATTTCCAATTGGATTAACTTGCTTTTAAAGACTAATATATTGTTTGACTCTCATAATCTGATACCAGGTGAAGCTGAAGTTGTTTTGAATGTATGCTTCTGTAGTAAGAAAAATTTCCATTCCTTTAAATCTGATTTTGATTGAACGTTCTCTGATTGCATAATATTGCAACCGTCACAGAATTTTCTAAGGGATTTGATCTAGGTTAGAAGGACACTATATAATTTAACTTATTTTTGAATTGATTTTTTTGCACAGAATTCTATTTTAATTTTCATTATTTTTCCATTAAAAACCCCTTAGGAGAAAGGGAGCCCAGTAGACTTTTACCCATAAATTAGTTGAATATTGTCATTTCAATATTTGACATTCAGAACTTCTTCTAATTTCATCACTATAAAACAACAGGATGGCTGATTTCCATATTTCAAAATCTTTCTTCAAATATATTTTAAATGTACACCTTTAAAATACATATTTAAAACACCATGGCCAGTGATGAGGGCTACCCAGCAGAGAGAAGCACAAAACCCCACTGTCAAGCAAGCCTGAAACTTATTCAATTTGTGTATGTTGTTGCCAGTTGTATTTGGGAGGTATTTTTGTTAAAAGCACCTGCACATTATAAGGTGGAGTGAAGGAGAGTTTACAATTATGAGAGTGTGTAGGGCCTGGGACAACTAATTAAGCCCAAATGTCCAGGGCCTGAGTGGCTGCCCTAATCTAAGGTAATATTTTGAAGTCTTCTAATGCAAAAGTCAGAGTCTAAAAGCTTTTAAAGGCAGAGGAATCTGCTTAAGAGTCTATTTTATAAAAGAGAGCTCTATGTGATTCCCCTTGCAGAACCATGTGTACCCTTGCAGAAAAGCAGGGCTAGCAGAACCGCTAGAGCGGTTGGAGCAAATGTCACCATCGTCTGCTCCCTGGATGGCGCCTGCCGGCCCAGCAGGAGCAAGGGCAGCCCTCTGGTTCGACAATCTGAAACATGAGTGAGTGAGTGAAATGCTACCACAGGCGTTGGGGGGGCAGCCACCTGTCTCACCAAAATCCAGAGAAAGGAATTGTAAATAATTTTGGGTTTATTTTTGACAGAAGAATATTACGCGTTCTCTGTTTACCTATCTGCTGCTCTTCTACCCTTAAACAGGAAATGGTTTAAGTTAAAAGATGCGTGTCTGAGGCAGAAAAAAATATGTTTTGAGCATAAAGGAGTTCAGATTAATTTTCCCATATTCAAACTACCATTTTCTTAAAATCCTAAAAAAAAGACCGTACTGCTGATAGTCAAGCTGTCTTTGGAAAGGAAACTTAAATACATGTTGGGAAGACTTCTTTAACAATAAACATATCAGCTACAAGTTTTTCTAGAACCCAGGAGGTCTAGGGAAATTTGGTAAAATTCAGACTATGCTTTAGTATCTCCCATGTCTCTGAAAGAAACCATGTGAATTAGTGGACTAATAAAGTCTGAGTCCTTCTGGGTTCCGAGTGCATAATATTAAAGAATCATATGTTTTCTAAACCTTCTCCCAAGTGGGTAATTTAGTGTTTCACCTTTTAAAGACAAAACTATCCAAGGGAAATAGCAGCATGCCTGAACAAGTCCCTGGTCTTCCCTTGGAACTTAATGAATTTTGGGAGTTCCCAAGACAGTTAGAATATTACAATGATTTTACAGCTTTTACTGTGCTTTAATCAAAGGGATATTAACTTTTGTTTCTGTATTTATACAGAATTTTTAAAAACTTTGTCTAGAAGCTAGTCATGTTATTCAACTAAATCTAAAAATTCTTCCTATATAGAACTGTCAATTTCTACATCATTAAAATTTTATAATGCTACATGTCTATCAGAAATCTCAAAATAATAAAAAGAAAGATGGATAATTTAGGGAGTAAGGTGTGATTATCTTCTTGATTAATTTTAGGGCAGCTGTAAAACCTGTTTTTCAGGGTTCCTCAGCAAATGCAGAATTCCTGATGTTAATGTGTTTGCATTTAATACCAGCAAACGTAATGTTTTCAACATCACAGTACTTTCACATATATAAGGAATACAGGAAAATGACAGAAAAGTTTGCATGTAGACTATGAACATCAATACAGTTTTTTTCACCAATACCTTACCACAAAACCAGTGAAGTACTACTATTTTGTATGATTTAAAATGGTCCAGACATTTTCAGAATGAATAACAAAATACCAAAGAAGACAATAGCCTTCTCCAAATATACCCAGTTATACTTGTTGTCTAGTCCCCAAAATTGCTTCATTCCATAGCTTCTGTCAGCTGAGACAGATAAAGTGAAATGGTTCTTTTCCTCTAAATCACTCCTATAAAAGATGAGCTGAAGTTCAGAAAGTAAAAAGCACATGTCCTTTAAGTACCTGACTGTCACTCATTGGCATTTCTACAGAGGATTTCCCAGAACATAAGCAGAAAAAAAAGTCTTAAGGAGCATTCTTTCTTTACGAAAAAGATGAACTGATTAAACTGTGACCAAACTTGGCATGTCAGAATATACACTACACCTATTTCTGCTGTTGTAGGAATACAGGGATATGAATGTCAAAACTGGTTGTAAGATATTCAAGTAGATGATAAGGACATTTGTTTTTTTGTTTTATCTCTGGAACTAAAACTTCTGAATTTGTAGACTTGTGAACTAATAAAAAGCACCACAACACATGTGCTTCTTCTTTTTCTCCTCAGCAAAACTTGATCAGACTTCAGGTACATAAGACTGGTACATTTGACCTCTTCAAACATTCCGGAAATTACATTCAAAATATAAGAAGAATTTTTCTACATTTCTATTTTCAAATGAAGCTACCTTTTTTTTTTTTTTTCTTTTTTTTTTCCAAGGAAAACACCCTGTAATTCAGGGGAATTACTTGGTGGGTCTTCTCTGAAATGAAACTTCAGTTGCAGTGTAGAGAAACGAAATGAGACTTGCAAAGGCCATGTTGAAAACAAATAAAAGAGGATATTTCTTTACACTACGTGTAGTTAAGGTGTAAAGATTCTTGTGAATATCAAAAACTTACAGAGATTTAAAAGGCACATACAATTTCTAGCAGAAAATCCAATCACTTTGTGTTGCAAGTGATCCAAGATTTTTTTTATGGTTCTATGTAAAGAATTGTAGAGACAAATCTTAAGATCAATGGTTTTGTCCACATAATGATATACCCATAAACATGATATAAATCCCTGTGGTTTACAGGGCCAATTGTCATTTCAAATGGTCACTCTGACAGCAGTGTTTTATTTGAAAGATAAGAACAATTGATTTTGACAATCAAGTGCATCAGCACAATAAACTAATTATTAAAGGATCTATATTAATTGGCTATACTACTTAAACTTGATGTTGTGAGGAATGAAATTGGTTTCCCCAAGCAAGAATGATGGTTTCTTTTAGGCATAAACTATTCTGTTCATAACATGAACACCAAAATAAGAAATAACTTATCTTAAATTTACTGTGTTAATGTACATCTGCCCCTCAAACTCCTCAGACCTTCCCTGGAGTAGCTTAGCAAAGTTTTTCTAGTAGTGTCTGTTACACATCATATGTGTTCCTTATCAGGGCATAAGAGACATGGTGATAGCAAATGCCATGAGATTGTAATAGAGTTGACAACTCTACCAACTTTGGCAAAGAAAGTTCTTGTAAAGCAAGCATGAGGTATTGGGTTTTTTTCCCTGACTGAGGGTTGATTGATGCAACCAACGCTTACCAGAAAATAGTTTGGGCTCTACAAGTCGCAGAAGATACAACAGAATTTGAGCTGATATAATCAGTGATTCACCCTCCTTACTTCTGGTCTTCTGTTGATGCTGCACCCAGCATTTGATATTTGGTAATTTATGCACCAAGGATCACATAGCTGCTCAGTAAATCTCTACAACTGCAACCCTTTTAAGGTACACAGTGCAAACAGTTGAGCCCTGCTTGAACAAGCTCTAACACGAGTCAGAGGATTTATGTTGTTGATATTACATGCTGATCTAATACAGATTTTGATGATCTCTGAGCTGAAACAGGTCTTTCCCTGTATCCTCAGCCAAAGGAAAGAAAATCCACATAGTCCAGAGTTGCTGAAACTAACTCTTCGTCTGAAAGACAATATCTTTTTACATTAATGGCATGAATTTTTTTATTATGTTTGGGCAGAATTTTAGAAAATGCATGTTTAATTATAGACACAGACTGAACAGAGAGAAGTGAGAGATCATATTTTTTAATAATTTACTAAAGACCATTCATAACAAATTAATTATTTTTTCAATAGAATATGATGTTAAATGTTTTCTGACAAATTGCGGTTTTCCTATCTGCAAACTAAGGTAACAGTAACTACAAGTAGCCTTTCACTGATAACACAGTACTTCAAATGACAATTCCAACAGTTTGGTAAGAAAACCAAGTTTAATTCTTATAAGGACTCAAATGGAGAACTAATATGGGGAATAAATCCAGATATGCACTAAATGTTGGGGAAAAAATTACTTGGATATTGAGTTATACAAATAATAAACGCTGATAAAATAATAATGAACAAAATGCTACTAAAATAATAAAGCTACTAAAATAATATAGGCAAATATAAGCACAGACCTGTCTTCTTTAACATTCCAAGTGTTCCAAAATAAATGGTATGTAATACTATACAATAGTATACAATTCTTCATGTGAGCCAAAGCCGGAAAATATTTTTCTTCATAGACAATCTTTCCTGTGTATGAAATATTCTTGTCTTCTCCACAGTTAGTTTTTGGCACATGAACTAAATTTTATTGACAGTGAAAAGAATCTGTGGCCATAGAATAAGATCTGAATGTTCTAAGATTATTTTACTTTGATGTACCCTTTAGCCATGATTACATTGGTGCAGAAGATGTGGGGAAAAAAAAAAAAAAAAAAGCAAAATTTTGAAGTATTAGAAAAATTTCATTTTATCCCACTTGAACCTTCTTTAGAGTCCTGGAAATGAAATAAAGGCAATAATCTTGGAGAAATCAGAGGGCTTAGCAGTCTAGAGGTCTGAACTGGTAAGGCAGAGACCAGTTGCAAGGCAGGAAACAGTCTGTTTTACAGGGTATGTGGTGACACTGGTTTTTCAGTTGTAAAAGAAAAAAATTAACATCTAGTTGGGCTCTTCCCGATGAAGGTGTCTACCTCCAAATTGTAAAAACGAGAATCAGAAACGCATGTGCAATCCGATGATCTGCTTGCTACTACTGACAGAATTTTCAGGACTCAATCTGTGATCAAAACATCTATAAAAGAACCATAGATGGCTCTGGCTAAATAGTAGTGTATTAAATTTATTACTGTTAAAGGAAGATTTAAACAGATCTCACAAGTCATTACTCAGTTTTAGTCCCATCTTTATTTGCAATCAAGAAACACTGATTACAGGGGAGAGTCTTTTCCTTTGTGGAGTCTAACTTCTTTGAAAGTCAAGAAGTGTCTGTTCTAGAATTCTTTTTCTGAAGGTTTCAATGAAACTCCAGAGATTTTTGCATATACTTCACCATCAGGTCTGTCGATAGCTACATTTAAAGAAACTTTGAACTGGAGGGACAAGCTGTCTTTCAGAACCTAAGACTTGAGTATCTGTCTTGTGTCTATCAATATTTTGAAATGTGTTCCTGCCCTGCTGAATAGAAATGTACCTTTAGAGTGTTGCTTAACAATTAAGTAATTTTTTGTCCAGGTCATGGATAGGAGACAAATAAGTTTTTCTTATCGAAAGAATCAAGGATGGGGGAGAGCTTTGTCTCTGACTGGAATTTTGCCTCAACTTAAATTTTGTGATCTGTCATGATCATAGATGTTCAGTGGGAGAAAAGCAATAGTCAAGATATTTAGAAAGCAACTGGACATTTTCTGGTTTCATTTTGAAAGGTCAGAATACGGCACTGCATCTACTATTAAGTGCATGTACTTTATGTATAGTTGAATTCAAAAGAAATGCAGCAGACTGGGAAGTTCCTAAGCCTTGAACCAATATGAGATGAATATCAAGGTTTTGATAATTCCCTTCAATAGCTCCTGAAAATAAAAAAAAGTAAAATTGTGTTGGAAAGCACACTAAAGAGTTGGCATCATATAAGCAGATAAAGAAAATGAACTGGTGAACAGATAGATCTTCATGGTATCTGATGCAAGGATTGTGTTAGGGCTCAGTATGGATTTGCTGGCAGCAACCTGGATACGTCACTTAAGTAAGTCACTGTTCTTTTCTTTCGTGATATGGAAACAGATTGGTATCAAAGCACTGAACTGGAAGTACAAGCATGACGCCTTCAGGTAGTAGGGGTCACTGACTCCACCAGTGGTGTCAGGAATAAAGTTTCAGACTGCACACAGGTGAATTAATGAGTATACAGAAGTGAAAAATAAAAAGGTATTAAAGTAAACAGAACACAAGTTAAAGTTCAAAGACAAAAAGGAATTGAGTAAATTTTACTGCTGTTGCAGAAAACATGAACAACAGACCATAAAAGAAAAAGGAAGAGGAAACACATCTTGATTCTGATGCTAAGTATAGAAGAGTGCACTATGGAAAAGTGTAACTTTAAGAGATTTTATTACAAGTTAATTAGAAACAATTGTTATGATATAAAGTGCCAGTAAGTCAGGAAAGAAGATTGAAGAGGATCTCATTCAATCCATTGGTTCTGAATGTTAATGGAAGAAAACATCAATCATTCAAAGACCAGAAAAGATAAAGAGCAGATTCTTCAGAATTAGGTATTTGATAGCAAAATGTCTCTATATCACAACAGATGACTACCTTTTTCTTTTTTTTTTTTTTAATACATTTGCTTTAAAACCAACAGTTATGTTTATTGAGAATAGTGTGGAAACAAGAAATATAAAAATGTTCCTTCAAAGTGTGTAATGTAATCTAAAACATTAACATTGAATTTAGGCTCAGTGTTTCTGATTTTTCTATGCAGAAAGTTTTTATTCCACAAAAAAGAAATGTACTTGCTTGGACTAAAGTCAATCTATAAATATAATGAAATGAAATTTCACATTCACTGAGTATTAAAACTCAGGTTAAAACTGATATAAATACAAAAAAGATTTTGAAATTACATAGAATTAAGAACTTTTTCAATCCTACATTATTTTCTATACTTAAGTTTATATGCTTTGTCTGAAGAGAAAAAAAGGAAAGAGTTTATGATTTCATTATTTTCTGCATAACATAGTTTTAGACTGTTAAACACAAACTTATTTGCCTATTATTGCATCATTAATTTTTCTTCTATATCATCACAGTTTGATTAGATATACCTGCCAATATTTTTAGAGCATGTTATGAGGGAGAACTTCACTTGCAATGCTATTTTGGAAAAGATGAAAATGGGTGGGAATGTCCATTTATTTATGTTACTATGATCTGTTAATGATTTATAAAGGTTCTCCATTTTCTTATATATTTAGGAATGGACAAATCTGCATCACTAGGGGAAAGGGCTAATTACTCACAGTAAGGTCATTAAATATACACTTTTTTTTTTGTCATTACAAAGACTAATATTTTTGCAATAATGGCACTACGCAGAGTAGATGAAGCAAATAAATAATAAACCTCCTTATTCTGATGCTGATGCAAAACCAAATGTTCTTTCAATTGTACAGCTGTAAAAATTAAAGTGAGAAAGGTATCAAAAAAGTAAACAGCAATATTCAACACAATATCTTTCACCTATACAGATCTTTCATACAACCACATTGCCTCTGAAATGATGAAGGTGCAAAGAAAGGAAGTTGTTTTTTGTTCCTTCATTACTTGAAACATGAAAAAATAAACTGGACTTTGTTTTTTTATTTTACGGAATAATATTTTTTATTTTTACAAACACTGTAATCAACCATAAAAATATTAGCATTTAATTCTGGTTTTGAAATTCATCTATTTTAATTTCCACACAGTTAGAGGGATCAGTTTTAAGACTTGGTGTGCAGAAATATTCATAACTCTTTGAAAAATTATTACTACTAGCTAATCCCCTGATGGAAATCAGCATTGATATTTTGTTCTAAAGTAATGTTCTAAATGAAATGTTGTAGCTGAACATTTTGGCTAATGTCAGTTATGTGCTTTAGTCTATGGACAAGCCATTTGGCTTCCCTGAACTCTGCCATAGTGATATTACACCTGACTGATGCCCAGTGGACTTCTTGGCTGAAATTTTCTTGACCACTGCATTTTTTGTAGTCATGTCCATACAGACTTTCACAGTAAAAGTAACTGATGTTGGAGAACTGTTGACCTATTTACTTTTGTTTCTTTTTCTAGGATAATTAAGAAGATTAAACTTAATTTTCCCTTTAAAACACTTACTGTAATATTTATAGTGCATAAACTACCTTAAAAGATTTATTTTATCTCTTTCAATGAAGAAAACCCCTCTTTCACTTCAATATGGAGCAGAAAAAAATCTATTCCCCTCACCTTAATCTTTCCACATTTTTTAAAAAACAGAGAATGCACCTCCACTGCTCTCTGCTCCAATTAGAATAGGCAGTTTAAATTTTTTTAAAAAAATGGTTTTGAAAACCTTCACTAATCCAAACTAAACATAAAATGAAAAAATGAACAAAATTTTTATTAATGACAGTTTCAAAAGTAATTACTTTTTCTGTCAACTACATCACCTTTCTCAATAAAAACCTCAGAAGCATCCTGTATCCGTAAATATTATGGAAGTTGAATTTTAAACACAGACTATATTATGGCTATATTCTAATAGAATGCCAGAACTTTAATAAGAATAAGTTCTGCATTCCAGGTAAAATACACCAGTAAGAACATAGTTCAGCTCTCTGTCAATGAAATGTTGTGGCTGTCTGTACAATTATATTTGCACCTCACACTCTCTCTACCATAGTAGAATCTTGCTAACAGGACACCTGAAAGATTATCTTATTCTTATTTCCCTACCCAACAGAGAGTCCTTGGCAGACATTCCAAAAAGCAGAGACTAGGAGTTCTCCTTTCAGTTGTCTTCTTTAGGGTGAAATTTGAGATTTGTCTTTTTATGCAAACCTTTGTTGTCTAAAACCTAAAACACAAATATTATCAAGGCCCTGGCATATGAAGAGCAGAAAATGTGCAGTACACTGAAATCAATTACATAAAGACAGCAAGATGTACAGAGTGACAAGAAACAAGATACAAGATGGTTTGAAATCCAAGGAGAAAGAATCCAATAGATTTTGAGGCGAGTTGCTCTGTGTTGGAGACTTACCTGTCTTCAGTGTAAGTATTCTGAAGTCAATGTGTGGAGAGGTTAACTTCTAGAAGCAAAATGAGAATATAAAAAAGGGGACTGATGTCCTTAAAGTATCTGCATAGACACTGCAACGTTAAACAAAAGGTATCAAGGATTTTGCTACTTGGTAACATCAAATCAAAGGTAGAACATGGTCAAGTTTCATGAGAAGTAATCTTCCAAAGCAATTTTGTCGTTGGCCACTGCATGTGAAGACAACACTTACTGGAGAAAAAAAAAAAAAAAAAAACAACCAAGAAATACCAACATCAGAGAAAAAACACTAGGGGACAGAAGGTTATAACAACTTCTGCCGTATGTTCGTTGTACAGCATATGTCACCCTTCAGATTAAGCCTCAAAGAAGCCAAACTTCAAATTACAAACAGTCTCATAAAATCTGGTGCAGTAACTGTATAAAATGAAAATATAATAATAGTCTATGTAAATTGCAACATTTCATGCAAACTACTTAAATGGGATTGTTAAAGAATTAATAGCGAGGCTTCTTTATTAAACACTCATTCTAAAAACTGATAATGCTCAGAAAAGAAAAATACTTTTCCACATAATGGCAAAAGTATATTTCCCGGAACTTTTCAAATCAGAATACCATTTTACAGTAACTTATAAACAAAAAAGGACAACTATAGCAAATATTTTTAAATAAGTAGCTATTTTTCCTCATTAGAATTTTACAGAATCCTACCAGTTCAACAGATGTGTGAAATCTGACATTTTCTGTATAAAACTGGGTACAAGGGTATTTAATGTATCTTCTAAGCAAGTAACTATAACATGCATACAGACACACAATTTTTTTAAAATTTTCGTCAACATTTTAAACTTGTTGCATCAAACAGCAATTCAGAAATTATTTAAATAAGGAATACACTTAATTATTTTTTCTACAGGTTATGTATATCATCATTTTAAGTATATTTTTGTTATAGAAAACATTCATATATATGTTCAATAGCTTGTTCAAAATAATTGCCATTGGACTTCAGGGTATATTTAGATTCAATAATGACATAACAGTAATTGTAGAGCCAGCTGTTTTTTCTGACAACAAAGTCCCTGCATTTCTGAGGCTGTTTTGGTTTTTAGTACTGCTCATTCATTTCAGAAGTGTCCTTTTCTACAATAATTGTACAGCAATTGTATTTGTTCTACATAAAAACAGTAACGCAGTATAATTTGCTCATTCTTATAGTTCAATGTAGTTAACACAACTGAAGTCACAGACACGGTCACTGAGAAAGAAACTACATTCCTATGTTCAGGATTAGCCAAAACTGAGTTTTAGGAATGTTAAAATAAATGCACAAAGTAGCATGTTCAACAAACAATTTCAGAATCAAACCCAAAAAAGGGCAACTATCATAAAGCTTTTTAAGAAATACCTCCTAAATGTACTTTTACCTTTGTCTCTGTGTGTGGATGTGCTGTCACAACTAAAGAGATCTCTTTTAGTGTCACGAGAACACAGTCAGCACACAAATGGGCAAAAGGAGCTACACAGAATATCATTCTATACTCTACTACACAATCCTAAGGAAAAAAAAGGAGATTTTTCAAGGATAGGGAAGGAGGGATACAAGGATAAGAATAATTTATATGTGGATTACAAAACCTGAAGAACTTCAGTGATCAGAAAGCGATACCTTTCTCTACCTTTGAGTGATGTACGTATTTGTAACGTGAATGCTCCAAGCAGTAAGTTCCCATATCCACAATCATCACAGGAGCAGTTGCTGAGTTCTTGAAGCAAATAGAATCACTCTATCACATGCTGCATTAGCTCTGAGTCTTCCTTCGTATTACTGCAGTGGTTGATAAGAATATAGATAAAGTTTCAGGAGACATAAAGAATGGAAGCATTTTTAAACACCACCACTGATACAGCTTCAGCTCTGAAGGGTACATTCCAGTGAGAACAAAAGGCTGTATTTCAGTTGTTCGACAAGACACCTTGAAATATTTCATGTTCAGTTTAGGTATTCAGGCAGAGAAGGCCATGTCCACAGCAGCAATTAATATGAATGATTTTGCACACCATCTTAAGAGGTTAGTTTTCTCTCCACAATAGCGAAGAATTCCCTAGATATCAAAGTGGAAATCATTCCCAGTTTTCATATATGAAGTATGGAAAAGTATATAGGAATACTGACTCTGTGACTAAAGTGAAAGTAAGGAAGCAAGAAAAAGCGTAGGACAGCTACTTCCAAGAAGCTACTTGGAAAGAACATCATCTGTGATAGCTGAATCATAAAGGTCTGAAGCTTATCCCTTCACTCCTTACCAGGAAACTGCCACAGACGACTATTTCAGCAGAAGCTAGACTTTGCTAAGGAAGAACTAGTTTTCTACATGCCAGGGGAGAAAAGATTCTACTGCCATGTTCTGTAGTACTGCAACAAAAATGAGGATAACCACTCATACAAACACACCAATCTTTACCAAGATGCTGACCCATCTGACTGCTCGTGTTCGACCTTAGTTTCTCCTGTTCTCTCTGGACAAAAGGCTGATCACCAAAATATTAAATTGTTAAGTACTACAGTGAAATTCTTTCAAAGTTTGTTTTTAATTATAGCTGGCCAAAATCTCATGTCACCTCACTCAGAGAAGTAAGAGATGATATCTCAGTACAGTATGTTACTGTAATAATGTAATAGTTTTCTGATATTAATAGAATTCTGATATTTAACCACCTAACAGCTGATGCCAGAAGATACTGGCACTGAACATCTCAGAGAATATACTTTATACTATATGTCATTGATGTGCAAATGTAAAGAGTAAATAATTTTTTTATATTCATATCATATAAAAATGATATGGCAAAAATTTAATAACAAAATTATGACCTATTTGTTCACTATTTTCAGTACAGCTAAGGAACTGTCTAATGGCTTATTCCTCACATGCCATTTAAAGTCCACTAGCTTATTCTAGAGCTATCTATGCTACCAAAAGAAGATGGTATGCTCAGCTTTTCTGTTTTCAAGCTCTTTCTTGTATTATCTCATACTTTAACTCTTGAAAATACACCCACTGGTTTTGCTCTGAAAGTCAGTGGGATCATTTCAGTTTATTTTATGTGGACTTCAGAGAAAGGATAGCAATTATTTTAAGTTCACAAAATGTATTGTCTTTGAAAATCTACGTACTTGGCGAATGATTATATGTCTGGAACTTATGAAGAACACAATGTATAGCATTATTTAGCATGGTATCACACAAAAATCCCCATATGACTCCTGTCCCATTATTTTCCAGTAACACTAGAGGAAAACATCTACCTTTTATGAAAGGAAGTAGGAGTGAGTAGGAAAGTCTAAAACTCATACACTCACAAAGTATAAGCAAATAGGCAAATAACATTCTTGCCTCAGAAAACTCCTTCTGCTTTTGAAAAATAAACAAGTATCAAAAATCCTCTTTCCAGACAAATTTTTAGAACTTTTTTAGTTCATACCTCGTCAAGATTGGGCACACAGCTATTGGGCATGCCAGTTACTAATTTAAATCAGTTAGCCTCTATAGGCGCCTATTATATACATTGAAATACACCATACAAAACAGCTTTAACATAAAGCTTCTCATTCTACATGGATAATAAAAAGGAATACAATGAGGACAATTAAGTAAACTTAATCTTTTCTACTCCTCAACCAAAAGTGTAAGAAATACAATGTGCTTCTGACAGAAGGCCTTATAAATATATAAATGTTCCATAATTCCTGCATTTTATGTGTTTTCACTTTAGGTAGTTAACTGACCCTCCTCACCCAGCTAATTTAAAAAAAGAAAAATATAAATGTTAACGGAATAATATATTTTCCGAGCTTTTAACTGCTAATCCCAAGCACATGTCACATGCCAACTCTCCTCCTTTCTTCCTGTCAGTGCAATAGGTATGCACAAAAATGGTGCTGGGGGCATTGTATTCCTGTAGGAGTTTTCTTTTAGATGAGATATAAATGGAAGGTCCTACCCAAATTGGTCATTAGCAATCCCAGAGAACTCTTTAGAAGAGTAGGTGTGTTAACTTCAGTCTACTGGCCAAATTCCAGCTCAGGTAATTACATTCAGCCTACCTAATTTCCCACTGCAATTACAAATACAGAGAGATCCTCAGTTTCCAGCCCCAAGCCGCTGTACAGAGCTGAATAGTTGCTGTGTTTCACTCAGGGCAGCTGCACTTCTGCAGCAGATAAAACAAGCCATGTACAAATTGTTACAGTTTGTAAAGCATTTTGGAATTGTTTGAGATGAAAGTACTATATAGTTAAGATAATTCTAATTGAAATAATTGCCTGCCACTGATATAAATATTGCTTGTAAAAAACCTTTAGAAGGAAACCTTTCTGGCGCTCTGGATAAATCAGCTAGTAAATATTTAAACAGACTTAAGTGTAAGTATTAGAATTTGAGACTGAATATATGCAAGAGCAGTATTAAAACAAACAAACAAACAAACCAAAACAAAACACCAAAACTCTAGCAATCCTTAATGCAGTTTACAAGCGTTTGAGCCATTAGCAGTATAGGGTCACTGCTCCAGTGTAAGATTAATGGCACATCCAATCTGTCAAACTTCACTCTCACTATTAACATCCCAACAAAGGCCTAGACATGCATAATATACCACTATGTCAAAGCTATCTAGAAAGCAACAATAGGAAAGTTAGCAGATACCAGTAGAGAGGGATTATTTCTAACATGGACTGCTAGACCTCACATTAAAATCATATAACATCTCTACACAGTAAATGTGTAGATCTCCACCTTCCTCAAAGTCTCTCTCTTGGACTTCATGTCCAAAGACTAACTAGATTACCACTGAACTGAAAACTCCCTTGCCATAAAGCTCAGGGTGATCTGACCCCATAATTCAGACCATTTTATTCCAAAGAAAGTACAAGCAAGACCAATATGTAAACCAAGGCTTGGAATGGCTCTTACAAAACTACTAGCTTATTTTTACTAGTTCAGTGCAGTATCCTGTGATTGGAGCGAAGTTACATTCTATGTCAACTTACATGAAATTTTAGTGCTGCCTTCATTGCCGCCGTTGGACAATGGGAATGTATTATCCCAGGGCATGAGAGGTTCCGTAAAGGATAGGTGGAAGACAATGGGAATCCAACACTGTTTAAGGAAATCAGCGAATAAATTACAAAAGCTGTCCATTTGCCCGCCTCTTTTAATCTTACTGTCGTATTCAAACTATTGGGCATGTAACTGAATATCTCAACTGTACCTGAAGAAATAATGGAGCGTGTCTCTGCAGTAAAACAGAACGGCACTAAACTGATGAGTTTAACCCAGCAGAAAGAGTGGCTGTAAACATGACAAATGCCTGCTATTGATTTCAGGTTTAATTACTCTGTGCAGCACTGACAAAGCCCATCAGATGTTGTTGTGAAGTGTAAATGGAACAAACTACACTTCACTGCCCATAGGAAACTGATGGTGTCTGCAGTTTGCATTGTTTACTTTATCCTCCGTAAACTTCAGCCTTGATCAAATTAACAAGTGCTACTACCCTCCAACAAACTACAATGCACTATGATTTTACAGCAACAGCCTTGGAACAATAGTTCTGGAGCATTTCATTGGTAACAAATGTCTGGCTAATGACAGCGTAATGGCAGCTGCTGAACCCTACTGTCCAGCATGGCACGGACTCTAACCAGGCTAGGAAGAATTTTTAAACCCTCTCTTGCATTTCCTCCTATTTTGGGGGAAAGGATGGGTAAGGCGCTTAATATTTTGATAAAACTTGTTGATAAAATATACTGCTCAGGCTGTCTAGGAAGTCTCAAATGACAGTAGAACAATAAAATCAGAGCACATCTAGCATGTTGTAGCTACCACTCAAAATGTTCTCTGAAATAATTTCTTTTTTTTTCATACATGTACAGCCCTACTTATTCACCCTCGTAGCTTTTCAGTTCTTTCTCCATTCTTCTCTACTTCCTTTTCTGTTTTCATTGTGCATATTTAGCATTCAAGCAACCAACAAATGAATGAATGATGAAAAAATGAACACACTCTGAATCAATTTATTATGAAAACTGTCCTTTTTTTTGTTCATACACAAGACAGGTTCTTGGCTCCCATCACACTGAGACTGAGTTTGTTACTTTACAAATGAATGCCATTGTTCAGCTTATTCAGATTTTCTCTTTCTGAAATAAGATTCTACTGTCAGCATTATGGGCTATGTCTTTATTGCTGTTAATGTGGGCTATACAAAAAGTGGTTTTGTTACAAGTAAACTGTCAGGAAACAGAAAACCCAGATGCCAGTTTGTTCTGCTCAAACACTGACAGGAAGAACATCTTTTGATGTGTAGCCTATTTGGGTAAGTAATAATTGCGTCTCCTTAGCTGCTGCTTGCAGACCCACAACTCTAAGGATGAGCCCAAGACATGTACCCCCTCATTGTTTCCAGCAATGTGAACACAGTGAATAGACACAAATGGGCTAAGTAATCTGGACAATCTTATTTCCTTCCAATAATCAGCAGAATCCAGAGGACTCTAAAGAGGTGCAAAAAAGGACGAGATGTGTGCATCTTCAGAACAAATATATACTAACTCTAATAATTTCTAGTAAGCAGACATTATTTTCTTCACATACATCCATTTTGAGGGGAACAGCATGCAGCATAATCCTCAGGGGATTTAATGAAGTAAACAAAGAGTGGAGAATTTCTATTCCAAGATAAACATCAGAATAAGATGCCAAATCAATAGACTAGTGCTGTGCCCAGGTAAGAGGAAGGAAAAATGATTTTTCATGAACAATATTATAACTAGTCTTGCAGCATGAAGAATTACCCCAGTCTCAAGGTTGATGCTGGAAGACTTACACTGTCCAAACACAAAAATTTGAAATAGTTTTTAGTGATACGACTGAGAACACGAAACTTGTCCTTATGGAAAGACAGTGGTGTAGACTTGTTTTTTATTTTGAAAGAATTTTTATAAAAGAAATAAATTTTTGGCAGGAAAGTTACATATTTGTTTAGAAATCTGTGTCACTGTAATGAATCTGTAGGCAGGGCCAGACTTGCTCCTAAAGTATGTTTCACCTGAAAAAAATCTGGTCCTGAATATGTGATTATTTGTAGTCAACATGGACAAAAATTTTGTTTTCCCAAGAAAACTAGAAATTCTTCTTAAAATGCAGTTGGAAGGTGGAGTGGGCACTTAGACTCACCTATTTTCCTAACTACTACAGCTCAACATGAGAAATATAGGACAGAAATGGATTGAAAATCCGTTTGAGTCAGAATTGATGCCTGGCACTGATTTTGTCAGCACACAGTCTTATTTGCAACAGAGGATATTTTCTTTTATTGATTTTAATTATTCTCCTGCTGTTGTTCAAAAATTTATTAAACAATATTAAATAAGGCCTTTTCTGTTGGAGACCTTTTGTAAGGAATTCTGCAATAAAATTCCATTTGCTATACATATGCTTTTGCATCCATCTTAGAATGTACAAAGAATGAATGAACCCTTAAGTTCCAATGTCTTCCTGGACAGTCGGGCTTCTCAAACAAGCCTCCTTCCCTTGTCAGTAGAGGCAATCCAAAATGTTAAGAAAGTGTTAATAAGGATCTTCAAGAAAGATTTAAAGGAATTTATGAAACAGTTTGAGTCATGCTATTTTCTCCTGCCTTCTGTTCTTGTCATATTTACAATTTGTGAATTTAAACGTCTTTAAAGACTGAGCTTGCTATGGGTGAATTTGACTGAGGAGATTATGGAATCTGGTTGAGTCCCAAGAGCTGAAATGGTCCCCATCATTAACTGAAAATGTCTTTTCTTAGAGTACTGACAGTCATAGATTCATGATTATGGGCCTATGTCCTGTCTATGGTGTAGACTGACCAAACTTACCAACTATGACAGAATATTTTTAACCTTTTTGCCTTTGAAAAAAAATTCAGCGTTCTTCCAACATGTCTCTTACCTACATGGGAAAGGATAACTAAACATTGAAGTAATATCCAGTAATATCTGGACTAATAATCAGCAGGCAGAGCAAAGGTTTTCACACTGTGAAGCTCTGACTACCACCTAGTAATCTCACTTTTTTCCTCAAGTAACAACTAAACCAGGATCTTGTTATTCCAGGAAAGGACATCTTTTGAGATAGCCTGTGAAGGTTTTTGTATTCTCAGTAGTCCTGACACTCAGATCTTTGTAGTAATACCCAGATAGGGAGAAATCCATATAAAAATATGTATATGTGTTGGTAGTTAACTCTTTCATCACAATCACTGGGATACTACAGAACCAAACATGGATATGTCAGAAATATTTCAGTGTCCAGCTTGCAGAATTTGGAAAATTGATATTTTACTGATTTATCAAAATGAAAGATACAATACTTCTATGATTTTGATGTAATGGATGATATTATTTTAAAAGAACAAAATTTTTATTTCATATTTCCAAAAACATGGAATCTTTGTTTCCTTCAGTACAAGATGTAAAGAATGAATAAATTACTTCTGGACTGTAAGAACTCATCAGAAGTCCAAAATCCCCCAAAATTTTTCTTTGCATTCCAAAAAATCTGCTCACAGTGACAGAAGAATAAGTTTGGAGTTTTGGTGGGTTTTTTCCTTCTGTAGTTAATCTTTATTATTAAAAACCCAGTTCTTAGCCTCATTTCATATTAGGAAAATTCATTATAGTATTTCAGGGAAATAATTATTCATTCCAATCGTTCTTACAGCTAAAAATTGACCATCATCTCAAAAGTCACTGCAGTAAATAGATAGAATGGAGATCTGCACATGGGTAGGTCTAGAGACAGATGCAGAGTGACACTGACTGGAAAGTTAAAATTCTATAGAAAAATTCTAGATTTAGAGAAAAGTGTTACTCTTAAGAAAAATAAAAATTAAAATAAATGAAGCCTGTCTCTTGACAGGAATACTCGATTATGAATATTAATAAAAATTATATGTATCCCAGCTACTTTGGAAGGCTAGCAAGTTCAGTCTCTCCATCTTCCCCCATGATCAATGTACTTTTAAAACTGCACTTTCCTCAATTCTTTTGTTTAAGATGATCAACTTTCTGGACTTATGGAAGATTTATCTTTTCCTCAGTGTGAATTTTCTATTTCCAGTCTATGGTGGTGGGATCAAGTACATCATAGTGATGCCAGTGATGAGATTCATTTCTTCTCTTCCTTAAAGTTTCTTAGTGAATATGTCTAGTAGTTCTCCTCACATTTTTTTATTTTGTCTACAGGACTCTTCTTTATTCTACCTAAAGATAAAATGGGAAAACTCAATAAACTATATTTCCAAGAAACATTCATTTTATAAAAAATAAATTCAATTTATAACATTCACCTCACTTGCTCATAAAGTTCAAACATAACATAATTGTCGTAATATGTAGTGAAGGATTCAACCCCACCTCCTTTGTGCACATTCTTCAAAAATTAAACAGCTTTTAGATAGTCATCACTTAATACTCAGCATTTTTTAATTTGAAGAATACATCATACTGACATGGGTGAAAGAGTGAAACTTTACACTTTTTGTGTAAATCTCAATCAAACATTTTAATGTACTTGATCGGTAGATTTCTTTTTGGAACTACAACACGTTGATATTTATATTTTGAATAATTTGCTTGACTTCAAAAACATTTTAAAGAGCTAGACAAGCTGAAAGTACCTGTAACTCATGGCTGGCCTTTCCAACAACAGCCATAATTTGAATTGAGTGAATGGTAGCTTTCCCAGGAATGAGTGACTAGAATTATCATCACTACTCTGCGTGGTATCCATTCTAATTAGGAAAGGAAAGGAAAGGGAGAAAAGGCATACAGAGGTCTATTTGGCAACATGGAGTCATTTAAATGGGCTTTGAAAGAAAAAAATACTGGAACCTGCTAACTCATGTTGGCAGAGATCTATTATTTGAGATCAGTTGTCTCAAGGTGGAGAAGATCTCACTCCTCTTCTGCATAGAATCATAGAATCATTTAGGTTAGGAAAGACCTTTAAGATCCTCAAGTCAAACTGTTAACTCAGCACTGCCAAGCCCACCAATTACACCATATCCCTAAGTGTCACATCTACATGTTGTTTAAATACCTCCAGGGATACTTACCTACTTCCTTGAGCAACCTGTTCCAATGCTTGTCAACCCTTTTGGTGAAGAAATTTTACTTAATATCCAAACTAAACTCCCTCTGGCAAAACCTGAGTCCACTTCTTGATTGAAAATTTGCATACTCCACAATCATCAGGATACACACTCCTTTTAAAAACATCACATCTTGGTTTTATGGTCTGCTACAATTCATAGAGGAAGAAGAACCCAAACCCAGTGTTTAATGTTTAAGGTTTAGGATGGACTGGACAGCTCTGTATTACAGACAGTTTATTCCCTCTTTTTGCACCCTTGTTATGGCAAGATATTTTGGACAGTCCTTCACTCTCTGTGAGTATTCTGGCCTTTGCAGTTGAAATTTGCACTGATGACTACATTGAGTGATTTAGCTGTTAGAAAGACCACCTTCAGTCTGCATTCAGATGTCCTGAGGATTGTCCTGAGAAAAGGTACGCTTAGTAAGGATTGAAGAAGAATATGTCACAATAGAAATAATGTAAGAGTAGAATAATCCTTGGAAAGTTTAAGGTACAAGTATCCTAAGGATACTTATTATTATGAATATTTACACTAAGAGTAATTCTAGAGATATTATTCTAAGTAAAAGGATATTTTTTTAGAGCTTCACATGAATGTGAATAGTTGGACTGAAGGCAGTGAACTGAAATACAGGAACTGGAGGAGTTGATATGAGGAAAAGATTCATAACTGAGTTACACATTCCTGGCTGTTGCAGTATTTTCAAGAAGCAACACAGTTCAGCTCTTGCTGATAGTATAGACTATCTACTCCACAAAACAGCACTTGATAGAACCATAGAATGGTTTGGGTTGGAAGAAAGTTTTGAAGATCATCTAGTTCCAACTCCCCTGCTATGGGTAAGGACACCTTTCCCTAGACCAGACTGTTGAGAGCCTCTTCCAACCTGACCTTGAACATTCCAGATATGGAGTATCCACAACTTCCTAGGTCAGACTGTTCCAGGGTTTCATTGGTATCTCAATCTTTTGCCCTAGTATGAGAGAAAGTGTTTAAATATCCTTGGAGCTAAAAAAATATTAAACTAAACAATACTACTATTCTCTGTTAGAAAGCCTTGTCACACTTAAAACTGAGTGTTTATTACAGGTGCTCTCTGAGGTGAGGACTAAGTAAACAGTAAAATAATATTGAAATCTAGTGTGAAGAGTTCCATGTCTGAATTATTTTATTTTCGGTGAAGGCTTGATTAGGAATTTCTGGTTTTGTGAAGCCGAACAGTCAGGAATATTTTAAAGAATTAAAATAGTATGAAATAACTGACAAACTGTTTCAAGTCCCACAGACAGCTGGGCACACATTTAGGTTAGTGGAATCAATAATCCTATTGAATGCATAGAATTTGAGCCTAAGTGCATAATTCTAAAATACACTACAAAGATGTACTAAAGCAATATTAGTTTTTAGTCTCTGTGTGCACATGAACATAGAAACACACACATTTATAATATAAAGGATTCTTTTTCAAATTGAAGTCATGCAATGATGAATTGGCCTCAGTTCAAAATACATTTTTTCTATTTCATAGCAAAGACCACACAGAATCCATGTTAAAATGAAAAGTTAAACTACGTATACTCCAAGCTGAATAAAGACTTATAAATTTAAGTCTTGTATAAAGAGTGAAGTATCCATGTGCATTTGATACAAAGCACTCCATTAGATGCTCTGTCACTGTCCACATACAATTTTCTTTTTCTTTTTCTTTTTTTTTTTTAAATGAGTCAGTCAGAAACCTCTGATAGCACCATTTCAAATGCAAATAATTCTGTTCCAACTGCCTCTTTACATTAGCTAAATGAAGTCATCAGTAAACAAAATTGGAAGAAATCTTAACACAACTGCTGTAAACAACTTTAAAAGTTTTATATCCCAAAAGATTAAAAGTGATAGAAGACAGTTCAGATTCACTGGAGATGTTCATCACTGATAGAGTTTATGGTCAAAAAATAATCTCTCTCATCTCACCCAAACTGATACTGGTCACAGCAAATTATAATCAAAGATAGATTTCTTGGAGGGTGATAATACCATTAGATTTAAGGAATTAAAAATACATGAAACTTTTGAGTTAATGAACAGGGTCCTTAACTGCTCATTTAATTCAAACAGCTGTTTGTTAATGCCCTAAGCAGTGTCATAAACTGTGAAAATACTGTTGAGTGCAAGACACTAGTTAATGCTATAAAGCAACACATGCTCTAATATTAAAAGGATTTAATGGGATTAATAGAGAATAAAACATTAACTCCCTATTATGATGTTTTTAGGACCCAAGGGCAAATTCTGGCTAAAAAGGACTCTGGTTCTAAAAGCACAAAAAGTAAACTATAGCACTGTACAGCAAATCATGGCAATTTTATGCTCCTGAAAAAAAGTGGAACCCTGATAAGATCACATCTGTTCCAATCACAGACTGGATAAAATCACTGTTTACTAAAGTCCTAAATAACTAAATATGTGGAACCCCAACAAGATCCCATCTGTTAAGACTACAATTTGGATAAGGTCCCATTACAAAAATTTCTATATAATAACATCTTACTACAAAATAATGAAAATTTTTTATTTTCTTCAGTTTCATAAATTCTTTCATAGGGATACACAATACTATAAAAATCCTACAGCATAATTAACTGGCTTGATGAACATTAATAATATATTAGCATTTGGATTGTCAATTCAAATATTCAATCAAAAACTAGTCTTACATGTTCTTAATTCTAGTTATTTCAAATATATCTATACAATTTTTTTTCATTTCTAATGCAAAGACAGGTTTGATATTATACATATTTAACCAGTAAACTACAAAAGCTTATTATTTGCAAAGGTCTCTACTAGTTTTTCTGATTCTCTTTTGAAAGAATATTCTTCTAGGAAGAAAAAAAAAATTGGCTGAATTTACCTTTATAGGTATAGAATATCTGAAATTCTGGACAGAAAATTCTACAGAAAGTGACTAATCTATTAATTTAAAATTTTTTACCACAGTTTCACAAACATTTCCTACTATTTAATAAAAGGGTGACTTAGTATTTTTAATTCGTGTAAATAGAACACATCTTTCATAGAACAATAACTTTCAGATACATTGTTTTCCTAATAGATACTTAGCTAGTGCCATTACTGAGTAGCAACTTTGTAGTGGGTCTGGCTGAAGTAGAGTTAAGCTTTTCACTGTGGCTGGTATGGTGCTGTGTTTGAGATTTGTGACCAAAGTTGTCTTAATAACACGCTAATGTTTTAGCAATTGCTGACAAGTGTTTGTACAGTGTTAAATCCTTCTCTTTTTTCTTACTCTGCCTCCTGCAGAGAATAATAGCTTCCCTTCCCTTCCCTTCCCTTCCCTTCCCTTCCCTTCCCTTCCCTTCCCTTCCCTTCCCTTCCCTTCCCTTCCTTCCCTTCCCTTCCCTTCCCTTCCCTTCCCTTCCCTTCCCTTCCCTTCCCTTCCCCCCTTCCACTTCTCCTTCACTTATTAAAGTATTTTTATACTGATACACAAGTTTTCTTGGTTTTAGTCTTTGTTTTCTCTTCTCCCATCCTGCTAGGGATAGGGGTGTGTGAATTGAGTGAGTGGCTGTGTGGACTTAGCAGCCATCTAGGGTGAACCCATCACAAAATTAGCTGATAGAAATTTACCTGCTAGCTCAAAATGATGTAGATTCAAACATCCCCGAAGAGAAATCACACATTTTTTTCTGACTTTCACCCAGTCCTGATAGCATGGAGGTATATACTATGATACTTTTTTTGATGTTGTAAATTTCCTACGTAAGTTTCAAATTACTGCATCACTGTTCTCATTCTCAAATTAAACCTTTGAAAAGAAAACTCTAAGGTCAAGACTTAACTAGAGTTTAATATATCTAATCATAACATTGTCTCCAATAATGACAACACAGATTCTTGCAGTACATAGCAAACAAACCAATCCTGGTTAAATGGAAAAAACAAACTTTCTATTGGAACCAAAAGAACATTTTTCATCAAATAAGGAGTATAAGCAGTATTCATTTTCTTTGTTGACAGTGAATTATGACTTTTGTGTTCTATTCTTCCTTAAGTGTTTAATGGCTGAAAGCAGAAGGAGTCCTGCCTCTGTCCTTGGTCTTGGCTGCTGCTCTGTGATCAGATGGAGTCTACTGAGGAGACACTGAGGAGTGGATCCTTTATCTGAAAGCCACTGAACATGTTCAATGAGAAGAAACTCCCAGAGTACAGGATAGAGGTGGCTGAAAATCACGTAAGAGTAGTAAGCCTGCAAAATGAGCAAAGACTGGGAAACACCTGAGAAATACTTTTTAACTTCCATCTCAGGACATTCCACCAGAATATAATGAGTTTTTGAGGCTAGTGGAAAAGCTCAAATAAATATTTTTTTCTGCCAGAGTAAGATTCTAAGCAAATCAATCTATTTTTTTGGTTAAGGTTCTTTATTTACACTTCTTTTTTACCCTAAAAGGTAGATTGGGTACCCAGTGTTCTATCTTCACTCTAGCACATCTGGAGATAGTATTGTATGTGTATTTCATTTTATTTCCTTCTCTTGCTTCTTTTCTGTACAAATAGTTCTTTTGCACCAGTAAAGATGTTAAATTAGCTTTAAAGGGGTTTGGTTTTTTGTGGGTTTTTTTTCAGGTAGGCAGCCTAATTTTGACTGATGTTTAACAACTGGCACAAGTGCACAAGGAAAGGGTTTTCCAACAGACTCTCAATATTCATTATGCTTCTTACTCCATTATTTGTAAATCAAAACCTTCTTTACTATATTACAAGGCTTCAAAAATCACATAACTTAGTATGAAAAATAGTATGAAAATACCTTATTAACAAATAAGTAATTTCACTAGTATTTCAGTACAATCCATCAAGATACCTAAAATGACACAAAATGGATATGGCATCAGAAGAGCTCAATTTATGTGAAACATTCTGAACACTCCATTAATTTTAATAACAGTATGTATGCCCAAATTACTTGTAATAGGCAAAAGACCCCAAATATCAGAGAAGGAAGATAACTGTCCCAACATTTGCTTCTGTGCTTTAAGTCAAAACACTACTCTTTATGCTGCTTAAATCTTTTGGAAGAGTGGGTCTTACACATGCTGAGAAAGTCAAGGGAAAAACTGGGGAGAGCACTCATGGTAAGATGAAATAGTAAGATAAGACCATAGGTTGCCATACTATACAGATATAGTTGCTGCTTGAAGCACTTGAACAAGAAATATCTGTTCTTCATATTTATTCAAGCAGCTGCCAGGAAAGGCTGCTTGTGTTTTGGGATTCTCTAGGAGTTTCCCCCATTTGGGCATAGCTATGATTTATTGAGATCTTAAAGAGTGGTCAAAAGAGCACTAAATATTTGTGAGATTATGCAAAATAGTTAACACTACAGCACAGATGTTTAGTCTCTTTAAAATGCTCCCATAATCCATGAAAAGAATGGACTCCATCAAAAGACAGCCAATTACAGCAGTATAACTGTTTGCTGGGAAACACTTTTGAGAATCTTGATAAAAAGAGATTGACTAACCTTCTCTCCCCATGCCATGGACTGGAAATCTTCCCCGACATGTCCAGACTCCACTTAATTTTCAGTACTCACTGTATCACTTAGAATTTGTAAACAATGTACCTTCTACGCTCCGTGCTAGCCCATAAAAAAGTCTCTATCTAATTGTAAAACCACAAAATGACACATATTTTCTAATGTTTCCTGTATTTTTTACAATAGTTTCCTTCTTCAGTTGTCACTACATCTCTCATTTTAACACAGAGCTTCCAATTCTTACAATACGTAAAAACACGGAAGACAGAACCAAGTCCGTGAAAGGACAGTGTAAGATGTGACAAGATATTTCCAGCAAAAAAAAAATCACCATAGGCTAGCAGACAAGAGATAATTCAATACATTTTAAGTTGATCAGCTTAGTACAAGTTAGAAGGCATTATAGTATTCCTAAGAACAAAAGTAACAGGACATCTTATGCATCAAAAAATCAAAAGGGCCTTCATCATGATTTTTTTCTTAACTGAAGTTGTATCAACACCTGTACCCATCTTCAAGTACACATCTAAAGCTGACGGTAGATTCTCAAAGAGATCTATTTTATAGCAGTTAGAAACAAGTTAGAAAAAAGGCAATACAAGGTTTTTCAAGTTATTAGAAGTGAAAGCATTCACTGTCCCTGGTTAGTACCTAGGGATGCTGACACTATTGACTTCTGGTAATCTACAGAACTAGTGGTGCCAATAATTTAGATTTTTGACGTCTCGTATATCACATCATGAGAGCTTTAGGTGCTGTTTTTCTCTCCAGCACTCAAGTATCCCTCAGATAATCTAAAAACTAACTCCAACTAAATGTCCAGTACATTAAAATTACAATCCAGAACTTGTTAGAAAGTTACACCTTTCTGTGTAGTATCTAATTTTTAAGTTTAATTTTCAGTTCACAGTACTCAAGACGTAGATGCAAATAAAGGTGAAGAGAAAGATGGATAATAATAGTCATTAATTTTGTCACTAAACAATGAGGCATAGCCTCCCAGTTTTTATCGCTCCTGTCAAGATAGAATATTAGTATTAAACCTTCCCTTTGTATGCATACTGTTTCCACATTCATTTGTATCAAAGGCAGTATCAAAAGTTGATGCAAGAAAGGGAAAGCTAAAGAACAGTTAAATTCTTTCTGAGACAGTTTGAGCTTCATATCTGGATTCATAGGTACAAGACAAATATTTACCCTCACTAGAAATATTTTCTATTCCCATGGGATCCATAAGATCATCACTGAAAACCTGAAAATTATCTGTCATGGTCCTCTCTGAATGAACAACGATTTTTGAAATCTTTTTTTAATTTTCAAAAGAATAATAAATCTCCAAAACTATTGAGTGGAATTATCAGATAAGACAGTAAGTTAAAAGAGTTAAAGTGGCTTTAATATCCATGTGTTAAGTATCACGACAGGATTAAAAATCAAGATTTCCAGACTTTTAATGTACCAGTCAGCACTGAGGGGCATCTATCAGTGCAGCAGATTTGGAATGATTTCTATCTTGATAACCCGTTTTTGTTTTGGAGATTTTAGGGAAGACAAACATGAGCAAAACATTTATATTTTCAAAAGAGGAGTAAATATTTATTTGCAGCTATATATGATGAATTTATATATGCTCTATTCTAAAATTTGGTCAGGATTCAATTTAGCAAGCAGGAGGAAAATGGGGCAAGTTTTTCAGACTCACAGCATGAAAGTCAGCAATCTACTGAAAGCACTTAGAAACAATTATACAACTGGAGAGACTTACAGCTGTGATTAACTAGCTCTTGGACACTACATCATGTAAGTATTTATCCCAACAGCACATACTACACTTACCAGTTCCTAATTGGCTAAGCAAGGTAACTAATAGCGTGCTATTTTTCAAATTCCACTCTTCTTCAGAACTTCAATTAATGTAAACCAGCTTTCAATTAATGGAATACCACATTCTCATGGACTTATTAGCAGAGCAAAAGAAAATTTGCTGAAGAATAAAACCCACCACTGTTATACAAGTAAATTGAAGGGCAGATCAAAACAAAAGGAACAGGAACTCCTTTCCTGAATAAGGGAAGAATGAAGAATTTGTTGTGCCTTGTGAGTTTCTTACTATTGAGCTCACAGATGTTTTGGGCTTGAGCTCATTCCAAACAGAGTAGAATCCCACACTTTTGGAATAAAGTATCTGTATCTATTTAGATAGAGAGATATTTTATTTGTTAGACAGGAAAGGCAGCATTAACAGCTGATATTAAGGATGGGTATGACAGAACTTGCTGAACTAGACACACACCTTCCAAAATACTGCTAAGTTACGACTGTGGCTCCAATGCTATAAAAACATTTGCTTTTTTTTGTAACAGCCCAGAGACACAAAAATTAATGTTCTCTCCTGTAGCACAATTTTGAATATAATCCAAATAAATTTCACTGAAAATGGTAACTTTTATAGAATAAATATAACGATTTGTGTATTTATAGGTAGTATAGTGTGGCTACATAAAAAATAAAAGAATATTTTGGAAGAGATGTCGGAGATACATGTGTGGTAAGGCCCTCTCCCTCCAAGGATCCTGAAAGTTAAATAGTTCTTTTCTTCTCGATGAAAGACTTAACTAAAATAAGCAGTATGAACAAATCTCCAACTGTGAACTAATTAAAGACAATTCCCTTTCATGGTTTTCCCACTAAATGTCATTTGTGATTTTATTTTGCTTTCCCAAGTTTGTCTTACTTTACATATCTGTCTTTTAAAAGGTTAATGCAAAATGCTAATTATTTTAAATGCTGAACAATATACCCAAAACCTCAGAAAGTTTATATCAGTATTTATGAAGTCTAGAAAAAATAGAATTTTCAACTGTGACAACATGTGCAGACTCAGACTAGTCATACTCTTTAGCTTTACCAAGCAATAACAAAACCAAACAAATAATGGAGTAAAAAAAAATCAGGAACCCATTATTTTGATTTTATTAATTTAAAATTGAACACAGCTTAATATGCAAGTGCCCATATAATGCTGAAGTCAGCCTTTAAAATATCAGTGCTACTCTAAATTAAGTAAAGATTTGGCACCTCCAAATCAATCTAGCTATATGACAACATAAGTAACAAAACCCAGCTGACTCAGTCAGCATCCTTGGGGTTTTATATTCAATGCTACCCGAGGTACATTGCCCTGTGGCACAGGAAAAAGGAAGGCTGAGATTTTGTTAAGAGTTACAAATTAACATTCTTGGTGATGTAGGAAAAACACAAGGTCCGTGAAGAAGCAATCTGACCTGTTTGAGCAGGAGATTGGACTGCAGACTTTCCAAGGTATTTTCAAATCTAGATGAGTATCCTATTTTAAGCCTGGGGAGTCTCATCCTCCTCCTTAACAAAGATGTTTTAGCACTACTCTGGTAATATGTCACCTTTTTAACACTTGCTCCATATGCTCCTTAACTGCGGGGATGTAGGTGACAAGAAGTGACTTGACAGCCTACCCCGCTACTATTTTACTTTCCAACAGCCTCACAGTCATTCTCATATCCCATATGCTATTCCTTGTACATCATGGTATTTCTTTATTTCCCATGTCTGGTGAACATGCAATGATACAGTGGGCATTCTCTTTATTACTCACAAATTAATATAGTTATGGACGAAACCAGCTGGGAATGCACTGTTCTTGCCTACAAATTGGCCACCACTGCATTAGCATAATAAAGAAATACCATGATTTGAAATTGAGCAATTAATTTATAATTCAGTTTTCAACAAGTTAAACACAGTTCTCATTCCCTCTTAAGCCTTCTGGGCACTTTGTTAAAGTCAAAAGGTCAGTTTTTCTGTTCCTTGTACAGCTCACTGGAATTATTTTAGTTTCAATTTAAAAACTGATATTTTTTCTTAATTCCGTATGCAAATTGGTAAGAAATGCAATACCAAAATTCCTACCTGACTGACATAATTCACAAAAAATACATCAGATCTGTACTCTGAGGTAATGCGTCACATCTGTGATGGCACAGAGTGGTCATGCATACATACGTAAACCAGAAGTATTTAATAATTATTCCCATTGCAGATGAAAATATCTTCTGCTGCTAGGGAGATTCTTGAAACCTGATAAATCTCTAAAACTGAAGAAAATCTGCCATTAGAGATAGGTAACAATCTTTTCAGTTCTTCCTGATAATGCTTATAATGGAAATAAATTACGGTAAATGTTATCTTAAAATATTTATTCAACACAATTACACCAAGAATTTAAAATTGGCAGTAGTTTTCAGTTTCCTATACAGTGCACTGGATCAGAAAAGGGAAGTGAAACAGAGTAGTAAAATACAGCTTTAGAGAAACTCAGCCTCTATTCAAAACATAAGCTAACTTACCGCCAGTGCCTCAGCTCCAAGGAGTAGGTTTACGAGCTGACAACTTGACAGTATTTCTTTGTTATGACTGGCTGAGGATGTCCAATTGTCATACAATAATTTTCAGTAATTAGTATACATATTAGAAGTAACTCATCTTTTCACAAGAACGATGTTCTTTTGGATAAACAATAGCTTCTGCAACACTGAGTTATAGAGGGCAAGATACTAATTTATGGTGGGTTACAATTATACATGTTGTGGGCCACAAGCACTCTGTGGGCTGTGTAATGAAGGCCAATAGTTTAAAAACTGATTAGAATTACAAATAATCTGCCAGGTGTTTTCATTGCTGTTTTGGAAGACAGCATTATCCCAGTCTTGAGTCTCCAAAGCCAAGACGAAAGAAAATACTATGGAAAACTCTATGGTCAATAACATTTCAGAAATATCTTTCTCAAATTGTGTATTATTTTTATATCACTGATCAAGAATACGGGTAGGACCGTGTGGCACTACCACTCATGTTAACATAAAATCTCATCACTCCACACAGGTGTAACACTGGCCTTGTAAATGGTTCTCGTAGACCATCTGTAAGAGGTTTGTTATCTCAAAATAAATAAGAGTAGAATAATTATAGAAGAATGGTACAATAGACAGTTGGATTTATCTGTACTTACATCACAGGGTTAAGTTACAACTCTCTACCTCACACCATTATATGAAAATATGAAATATTCCTTTTAAATAAATTCAGAATAAACAAAAAAATGTTTCCAAAGACCTTTCCTTTTCTTCCCACTAGAATTTCAATGCAGAATTTTAGATATATCTAAGAAAATAATATTGTATTAATACATGTAATGGTTACCTATGACGGGGAGCCAATCAACAACCTTATCCATAAGCAAGATTACCATAAACATGAGCTCCAGATTTCAGGGATCCAGCTATAAAATATAACATTTAATAAAACAATAAAGAGAACAAAATAAAATGTCTAATGTAGTGTTTTGAGTTAAAGGGGAAAAAATATTAGTATTTTTGTATTGAATCATAGAATCATACAATATCCTGAGCTGGAAGGGACTCACAAAGATCATCAAAGTCCAACTCCTGGCCCTGCACAGGACGATCCCCAAGAATCAAATTATGTGCCTGAGAGCATTGTCCAAACACTTCTTGAAGTCTGTCAGGCTTGGTGCTGTGACCACTTCCCTGGGGAGCCTGTTTCAGTGCCCAAACACCCTCTAGGTGACAATCCCTTTCCCAGTATCCAAACTAAACTTCCCCTGACACTGCTTCATACTGTTCCCTTGGGTCCTGTCACTGGTTACACAAGGAAGAGATCAGTGCCTGTCCCTCCTCTCCCTCTCACAAGGAAGTTGCAGACTGCAATGAGGTCTTCTCTCAGTCTCCTCTTCTTGAAGCTGAACAAGTAGAGCGTTTACATGGATAGTATTCATGTTTTCCTTTGGGAATGGCCGTGATGTAAGCAATATCATTTGGGTTCTTTTAACAACTTTAAGCAGCTCTAGATTAGAAGGGGCTTTAGAGAAAACAGGTCATAATGCAGGATATGAGCATATGTTCTGACATTCAGAATGAGAAAAAAAATCACACTCTTGTGGATTTAAAAGATTAGCATTAAGTAATTTCCAGTGTTAAAACTAAGGAGTTTTATGAGACCATACATGTCATTAAGATGTTTTCTAAAGTCTAACTGTCCTGGAAAGCCCACTGCCTACATACACAGAGATTTTATGGATATACAAATGATAAAATCTGTTGCATTATTAAATTATTTATGGATTATAAATATAATAAAATATTCAGACCAGGTCTGATACTAAACATATATTTGATTGAAATTGCTAAGGGAAGGTAATTGCTGTGCTCAAGTGGCAAATGTAACTGTTTTCAGAAGTACTATATAAGGAACATAAAAAATATAAAAATAAAATATAGATATAAAGAGCATTAACTGGATTTGAAGTATCCAAAATGTCAAAAATACAACACCATTCATCAGTTCAGCATAAAACTATTTTACTATCATTCAGTACAGATGCACCTTATTAAATTTCTGTTGTTAAGGAGCAGTAAGTAGATGAGGTTTACCTTACAGATTTCCTGAGAGCATATGCCACTGCTATGCTTTCCCAAGGGTTGTGTTATAGATGAAATAACAGCACATTCAAGTTTGTATTTAATATTAAGAGAAAATAATAAATGTCAAATTTGACTTTGACTTAACTTTTTTTAAATTACAAATTTAATTTTATTAAATTACAAGTTGCATACTAAAATGCCCTTATTGAGTGGATAGTAATCTAAATTTTTTTCCCCCAGCTATTTAATTTTCGACTCATAAATCCTTTAAAATTCATCAAATCTGAATGGCAAAGTTTTTAGACACCTGAAAATTTTCTGTGATGCAAATGTATGTTTCCAAGACCATTAGTACTCTCCAAGTTTATAATTTGTTTGGGTTAAATCTTGTTACAGGCTACAGCTTAAATGAAAACTGCATTTGAAATATATAACTTAATAAACATTAAAACGTCTTGAGCATATGTGCTTAACTGAGGAATCCCTGAAATTTTTAAATAATGCCTTAAAAATCCAAAATATAACATTTCCAACTATTTGTAACAGATTTTCTAAATCCAGCATTTTTTAAAAAAGTAGGTATGATCCTGTCCAGTGCAGAAGAAAATCACTATGCAACAGCGGTTTTCTAAATCTTATTGCACCAAAAACAATTGCATTTGTGGAAACTGAAGTGTGAAAAGCTTTTAGGAATGATAAGAAGGGAACTGAATAACAGTACATGTTTCTGCATAAGGGTAACTGCAAATGGTGATCTTTGCAACAGAGTAAAACCCTTCAGCTTCATTTTGGGAGCTCATTCTGCCTTTAACTATCTCTGTAGGATAAAGTAAATTTAGGTCTTGATTAACATAATGTGCAAAATATTAAAGAAATTGAGGAAAAAAATTAAATACTTCAAAGTCAAGTTTCTGCTGAAAATAATGAGGCTGAATAGATTTTGGAGAGAGAAGATACAGCCTTTGTACTCTACAATAGCCAAAAGATGTTCTCAAAAAAATGAAGGTAGACAAAACCATGAAATAGGTATCATGGTCCTGAGCTTCTAAGTCATCTGTAGATGAGTTTCTTTACGTATGTGATGCTTACTGTAGATCAAGTTGAAAATTAACATTAAACAATAAATGTTTATCAAGAAAAAGTCTTTGTTACATATTGGTTAAACTTGGATTTTGAACTAACCTGTATATTTACAATTAACCTAGGTGTCCATCATTTTCTTGGTGAAGTCCTTAGGAATTTTCAGGTTTTAGTGGAAAAAAAAAAAAAAAGACTTCTAGCCAATCTTCTGACTTCTTAATATTCTGATCTACAGTCAGAGAATCCATTTCTAACAGATCTAAGCCCTGCTGTGTGACCAGCCCACTTGAACTTCCCTGTCAAAACCTAAAAAAAACTATTTCTGTTTTTATGACCGTTGTATTCTAAGTGAGGGAACTTTTAGTGCCGATCTTTGTTCAAGTGCACTCTGACACGAGGAAAATCTGCTCATGCAGGTCTTTTTACAAAACTGCGTTCCAGCAGCCAGATTGGATTAGGACCCCTGAAGAAAACAGTAATTTTTATCTATTGGGCAAACAGTCCTGAGACACTAATTTATAGATTCTTTTATGATTTTCAGCAAAAAAAAAAAAAATTTTTTTCTGGTTTTTAAAATGTCCTCTGCTTCTTTGTCCGAGTTGTTTGTTTTGCCTACTGGCTATATGAAATTTACTGTCATATCAATCACCCTGTAAAAAAACAAACCAAACTTCCAAGCTGGTAAACTCTCTTTCATTCTTATCTGACTGGTCTGTACCAATGCCTACTAAAAACAGACATGCTTATTAAGACACTATTTACCAGCAATGGATAACCCCTGTACTAGCTGGCATGCAAAATGGTTTGCAGCTACTTTAATCTCTGACAAAATCAAACAAGTAACAACATCTTTTGACCACCACTGCTCAAAAAAAGAGCAATATACCTTACCAAAGAGGGTTGGTATCTTCTAGCTGAAGAGCCAAAGGCAAATTTAAAAAAATGAAATAATACTTAAATAATTACTTCTGTTAGCAAAGAATAGGTCTACCCAGCTCTTAGTATCTAAGTAAAATGTGTATTCAAATCACACCTGTTCACTTTCTCAAAAGTGCTATTTCAGCTAATTTAACCATTCGTTCCTCTTAGGGACACATTTTGCTGGGAAATTCAAGCAACTGAAATCAACCTGAGTAAATCATGCAGTTAAATGATTTTTGATAATAGAAAATTTTGGCTGACTGAAAATGCTTAAAGACTATGGAAGCACAGAATACTGGTGGGTGACTAGACGGTTTTGCATTCCATATGTCACAAACACAAGTCTCAACTAACAAACTTGTTATGATCTAACTACCAGCACTGGAACTGCAGTGCTAGAAAATATGACAGATAAATAATTCACCTGAAGAGATTATTATTTTCCAAGAATGAATGTAATTAGAATATACAGGAGGCTTTCCCCTCCTTCCTTAGCAGACAGACAGAATCATAAAGTAATAAAACTGTAGAATTGTGTTCTTTTCTTCATGTCTGCCACTTTGATTTGTACCAAATTCAAATATACTGGCATATGCCATTTGAGTTGAAATAGCCCCTTGTATTCCCATGGGGTTTATTTGCATTGCAGAAACAGGTATAACCTAATTTCCTGTCTATGACTTAATCAAGCAACCTCTTAAAAACTATGGTCCCAAAAATCCTGTTATTCCTAGCTAGTACAATCAACACACGTTATTTCATGTTCAAAATGGATAGGAAGAGCAGGAAATGATTGCCTTGCAGTTTATCAAAATCTCTGCTCCTTCATCAAGAAGCAGGAGACAATTCTGCTGGAGCAGGTTTGCATCTCAATTCCCAACTCTCTAAATACCTTCTATTCATGTATTTTGGACATAGCACTCTTATTGGAAGGCTAGCGGGATCCTACTTTGGAACTGGACTTCAGAGCAGGTTCTGAGTCAGCTTCTCTCTTTTCCAGTAAAAAAAGGAAGGGTTATGATGGGATGTTTAGTTCTATGTTGAGATGACAGAGAACACTAGGAGATATTTCTGTATTTCCAACTCAATAAAGAGGGCTTCAAATTTTTTATTTTATTAAATATACTAAATTTGGGGGCTGTGTGCAACAAATTCAGATTCAGCACAGCTTCTGAATGGTGACCTAATAAAGGATACATTTGCTCAAAAATCCTTTTTTTAAATTTTTTTTTATTTAAACTTACATTGATGAATCTAATAAGAGACAATACACACTATGACTCTTGGAACAAATAAATTAAAGTACACATCCATTTGAAATTCTTTAAAAGTACAAGCTGCATTTCTTCCATATATCTTAAATTTTCATGATTTTAAAGATTAAATTTTAAAGGAAAAACTTAAATCACAGTTCTTGCTCTACTGACACTATATATTCTTCAGAAGCTTCTCTTTGAAGAGATAATACAAGACTCCCAACAACTCAAACTGATGTTTAGTGTGTGTGTGTGATTTCACTGTCATGAATCCCAGTAACTCAGTTTTTGGGTTGGTTGTTGGACTGTTTACTGAATTTCTTTGGCCTCAGGCAACTGCCTATAGTATCCTATGACTTTGCAGTCATCAAAAAGGTCTTCTACAAAGTCATTGTGGCTCATTTTTTCATCAATGCATTGCCAGTTGAGACACTTTGAAGTTGAGACTTATTCTCTAATTAGATAGTTTAAAATAATTTCAACTTAAATTGCTCTATCATATAATGGTAGGTACAGGCCTTTTAAAACAAAACAAAACAAAATAAAACAAAACTAATTTTGACTGTAGTATGTGAGCCATAGCTATGAAACTAATATTACTTTTGCATAGTTCTCTTACTATTGACTATGGGGTCAAAATGTAAATCACCTGGTAAAGAATTTTTAGTGGTTCAAGTTTTGATGCACTCTGTGCAACTTGCCAGACATGCAACAATGCATTCTGGAAATTCCCCTTCTATTTAGGTAAATAATCTTTTAGACAAGCTATTTAAAACACAAAGTTGTAAGCAATTACATAAAGCTCTAGAATTAAAATTTTATAATGAGAGGGTAAACGTTTCCACATTTTTAAAGAATACTTCCTCAGTTGATAGAAGACAGGAGGTTATAGTTTTTACTGAAGATGATACCTTTCTTAGAAAATTTTTCTTTTTCTTAAGAAGTAGTCAAGACATGTTCAATGCATAATTACTGAGTAACACAATTACAACTGATAATTATCATGCATCTTATCTTTGTAACAAAGGTGAGTAAAACGAAGAAGCTCCAGATAAAACTAGGGACACCAATGTATCTCCAATTTTCCTAGATCCCTGTTAATCAAGATCATGGATTTAGGGGAAAGATGGATGTTTTTGTTGACAGGTAACCATCTTATAAGTTGGTAGTTTGGTGGTTATTTATACTTACAGTCTCCGTGAAATACTGAAAAAGCAGGCTATATAGGTGTCATTCCTTTTTTGATCAGATTTTTTTCCCTCTGGTATATACGTGAAGCAACTAAAATGAGGTAAAGAAATAATTTAGGTTGATGAGTTATTTGAGAATTTTTGTGGTTCCTTACTGCACTATAGAAACCATACAATTCATATACCAATGAGTCAATGAGTTACAAACCTACATGAAAAATAATTTATCTGTTCATGAACTGATATACTTGGACAAAATGAAAAAGAAAAAAAAACACAGCTGAATCTTCACTTTGGTACTAAAAGCCTTTGGTTCTTATTAAAGAGGTGGCATGCGGTTTTGAAGTTTGGCAGGAGAAATAAAAATTATATATATAGGCTTTAGGCTGTTCTGGTAAAGTCCCAGTGATTGAAGTCCTACTGACTGAACTGATTCAATGATTCAGGCTTCTGTCTATGGACTCCTACAAATATCAGTTCCAGAACTAAAAGAACAATCAAATGAAAACATTTTCTTCTATGGTTCTCCAGATGAAACCGAAAGTGTATGTGGGAATAACGGGAACTGAGATACCATAGCTCTGTACTTTGCTTAGTTGCAGAAACACATTGAGTTGGGTTGATCACAGGACATGATTTTAGCGTTACTGCCTCAGGCTGTCAGAAATCTGAAAGCATCACTTGAGTACAGGTCCCACCTCCTTTACCTTGTATTCCAGACAACTCTTCAAAACTAGGATTGCCAGTAACATAGGAGCAACTATGATTTACCTGTGTAATCCGAGGATTCACTATAGCAATGTAGAACCATGAAGGCTGATTCCACGAGCTTTAGGGTGTGCTTTGTCAGAAAATGGACCAAAATTAGAAGAAGGTACTCTCAAACTTTCAGAATGAAGTCGCTTGAATTTCATATAGGGTAGATCAGTGGGAACACATCACACCAGTGTATCATGTACAGTAGCTGACCTATTAATTCACTCCAGACCAGGTTTCTTATTTTTACAGCCCTAACTGGGTTAAGTCTTATTTATCTGAGAAACTGTCTCTTTGTACAGCTCATTACAACTGAGATAGACATATTTGCTCTACAACACAGTTTGAAAAAAGGTTTCTTTCATCTAAGGTCTAAACTATGAATTTAGTTTCAGCTACACAAAATTCTGGACATCTTTGTTCCTTGCCTACACAATAATCACAGTGACCTAAAAAGATATTTAGTCATAGAATATGCAAATTTATAAAACATGCTACTGATTACTTACCTTTAAATACAGAAGCCTGTAAAAACAAAAATATTGCTCAGACTGACTCCACCCAAGTGTGATAATTTTTTTCTAGCATTGTCTGACATCACTTGCCTACGACAACAGCTATCTGTGAAACAGACCCTTATTCAGGAGGTTAATGTGAGGTAGCAACTCCATTCAGTGTTATTTTGGCTTAAGGGCATAATGTCACAATTTGGTGCATCCTTTAATGACTTTTTTTTTTTTTTTCTGAAGGCAGCTTACAGCTTAGACCTAGTTCAGCGAATTTCCTTGCAAGGTCCTTGGAAAATGGGGATGGGTGGGGAGCACAATTGATTGTATGGCCAAATTTTTTGTTCATGCCTGCTTACTGATTTTTGTTCATTTCACAAATAAACAAGGCATGAATACATCAACCCACAAACCATAAACAATAAAGAACTTCATCCTGTAAGTTTGCTACGGCCAGCAGTTTGTGGCT